>NC_038248.2:29852164-30152164 GCF_000004515.6 Glycine max | reverse complement strand
AATAAGTCAGCTCTCCAACAAGACTCATCTCAAATTCAGATTGCATCTGTTGGACAAAATGTCGAAGCATCTCATTCGACATCCCTCCAAACACAATGTCATCAACATATATCTGTGCAATCATCAAGTTTTCAGCATCTTGTTTGACAAAGAGAGTCTTGTCAATTCCTCCCTTCCTATACCCTTGCTGAGTAAGGAACTCTGTCAGCCTTTCATACCAAGCTCTTGGAGCTTGCTTCAATCCATAGAGAGCCTTCTTGAGCCTGTATACATGATCTGGATGAGTTGGATCTACAAATCCCTTTGGCTGCTCCACATAGACTTCTTCATGCATAGCATTGATCCAGAACTCATCAGTCAGTGCCTCTTTCACATTCTTGGGCTCAATTCTGGAGACAAAGCATGAGTTGGAGACAATTTCAATCTCCCTTGATGTTGTAGTGACTCCTCTGTTTGGATCCCCTATAATCAGCTCCTTGGGGTGCATCTTCTGGATTCTAATGGAGGGTCTCTTGTCAGGTTGGTTGATGTTTGAATCATCTGTAGCAGAATCAGAGTTTTCTGCATTTTCTCCACTTTTAGCTGCATCTGCTACATTGTCTCCCGATGTTCTGACATCTTCTTCGACATCCTTCTTTCTTGCTGGAGTTAGATCATCAACAACCACATTGATGGATTCCATCACAGTTCTGGTTCTGGAGTTGAATACTCTATATGCTCTGCTGTTTGTAGAGTATCCCAGGAATATTCCTGCATCACTCTTGGGATCCATCTTTCTCCTTTGCTCTCTATCTTCCAAAATGTAACATGGACTTCCAAAGATGTGGAAGTGCTTGACAGTTGGCTTCCTCCCTTTCCAGATTTCATACAGGGTGGTTGGAGTCCCTCTTCTAAGTGTGACTCTGTTGTGGATGTAGCATGCTGTGTTCATGGCTTCAGCCCAGAGATTATAGGGAAGTTCTTTGGCATGAAGCATGACCCTAGCAGCCTCTTGCAAAGTCCTGTTTTTCCTTTCAACTATGCCATTCTGTTGTGGTGTAATGGCTGCAGAGAACTCATGAGTGATGCCTTCAGATGTGCAGAATTCAGTGAACCTGCTGTTTTCAAATTCTCTACCATGGTCACTCCTGATTCTCTTGATGACACAGTCCTTTTCTCTTTGAAGTCTTAGACTCAATTCTTTGAATGCTTCAAAGGTTTCTGATTTCTCTCTGATAAAGTTGACCCAGGTAAATCTGGAGAAATCATCCACAACAACATAGGCATACCTCTTTCCTCCAAGGCTTTCAACTTGCATAGGCCCCATCAAATCCATGTGGAGTAGTTCCAGCACCCTGGAAGTGGTCTGATGTTGAAGCTTCTGGTGGGACATCTTGACTTGCTTTCCAATCTGACATTCACCACAGATTCTACCTTCTTCTATTTTCAGATTGGGAATGCCTCTAACAGCACCTTTGTCAATGATTTTCTTCATGCCTCTTAAGTGCAGATGTCCAAATCTTTGATGCCATATTCTGACTTCATCTTCTTTGGAGGATAGACATGTGGAGGAGTAGCTGGTTTCTTGAGGTGTCCATAGGTAACAATTGTCCTTTGATCTGCTGCCCTTCATTAGAACTTCACTCTTCTCATTTGTTACCAAGCATTCTGACTTTGTGAAGTTTACATTGAATCCTTCATCACACAGCTGACTGATGCTGATCAAGTTTGCAGTCAGTCCCTTCACCAGCAGTACTTTGTCCAGACTAGGAAGTCCATCATGAACTAGCCTTCCCATTCCAATGATCTTTCCTTTAGAGCCATCTCCAAATGTCACATAGCTAGTGGAGCAGGGCTCAATGTTCACCAGGAATTCTTTAACTCCAGTCATGTGTCTGGAACAGCCGCTATCTAGGTACCAATCTTCCTTAGCTGATGCTCTAAGTGAAGTATGAACAACAAGACTGACAGCCTTGTGTTTTGGAACCCACATCATCTTCTTTCTGCTGTTGCTACTTTGAGTTCCATGATGTGGATGGCCATGTAGATGATAGCAAAAGGGCTTTATGTGACCATACTTGCCACAGTAGTGACACCTCCACTTCTTTCTTTTGCTCTTTTTCTGCTGCGTTCCATGATGTCGAGACCGATGTTGTGACATCGTGGCTCCAGTCCTGTTTTTGGCAGGAACAAATTCTGTCATGGTCGTTCTGCCAGCAGACTTAGGATTAAATCCAAGTCCTCTCTGGTTTCCAGCATTCTTTCCAAGCAGCAGCACCTCATCAAGCGTATCTGAGCCTTTATTCAGCATCTTTATTGATTTGGTCATGTTTTCCAATTTAGAGTTCAGAAAACCGACTTCTCCTTTAAGCTCAGAGATCTCCTCTTTATGTGCCTCCTTTTCAGCCTCCAGATCTGCAATGACCTTCTTCAGTTGTGCTTCTTGCTGAAGAATCTTCTCACTTTTGATGCATAGTTCTCTATAGGATGTAGCAAGCTCATCAAAAGTGATTTCACTGTCTGTATCACTTGAATCTTCAGCAGATTCAAATCTCCCAGTGAGTGCATTCACATCTCTGTCAGAGTCACTTTCTTGTTCACTCTCTGTATCAGAACGACATACAGAAAGTCCTTTCCTCTGCTTCTTGAGATGAGTGGGACATTCAGCTATGATGTGTCCATAGCCTTCACACCCATGACATTGAATTCCTTTGCTGTGACTGGGCTTTACATCTGACCTTTTCTGGTATTTGCTGCCTTTCCTGATGTCGAAAGGGATGTTCTGGACATGTGGCTTCTGCCTCCTGTCCATTCTGTTCATCACTTTGTTGAACTGTTTTCCAAGGAGCACAACTGCATTAGTCAGACCTTCATCAGTATCCAGGTCATACTCACCTTCTTCTCCTTCATCATTTGACACGAACGCCAAGTTCTTGCTCTTCTTTTCAGCCCCATCCGAGAGTCCTAGCTCAAAGGTTTGAAGGGAACCAATGAGTTCATCCACTCTCATGTTGCAAATGTCTTGGGCCTCCTCTATTGCAGTGACTTTCATGTCAAATCTCTTAGGCAAGGATCTGAGGATCTTTCTCACCAGCTTTTCATCTGTTATTCTCTCTCCCAAGGCAGTGCAAGCATTGGCAATTTCAAGAATGTTCATGTGGAAGTCATGAATACACTCTTCCTCCTTCATCTTCAGATTTTCGAATTTTGTAGCCAAGAGTTGCAATCTGGACATCTTCACTTTGGAGGTTCCTTCATGAGTGGTTTTCAGGATCTCCCATGCATCTTTGGCCACTGTGCAAGTGTTGATTAGTCTGAAGATATTCTTGTCAACTCCATTGAATAGAGCATCCAAAGCTTTGGAGTTTCCAAGTGCCAATTCGTCTTCTTCTTTAGTCCAGTCTTCTTCTGGCTTCAATTCATCAGTGGGCTTTCCTTCTGTGTCCAGCATCTTGGGATGTTCCCAGCCTTTGATGACAGCTTTCCAGGTTCTGCTATCCAGTGATTTGAGGAAGGCCACCATCCTTGCTTTCCAGTATTCATAGTTGGTTCCATCTAGGATTGGTGGTCTGTTCACTGGTCCTCCTTCTTTCTCCATGTTCATCAGAATTTATCTCCCTAGATCTCACTCTGTGATTTCGAGTGTTGGCTCTGATACCAATTGAAATTCTGATACCAGGGGACAGATGTCGTACAGGATGTCACGACATTACGCTTCAGAACATGGAGATCGTATGTGTCCGTATGAACAGATTTAAACAAGTAAATAACACAAGAGAATTGTTAACCCAGTTCGGTGCAACCTCACCTACATCTGGGGGCTACCAAGCCAGGGAGGAAATCCACTCTCAATAGTGTTAGTTCAAGGTCTAACAGCCCCTGTTTACAACCTTCTCACCTAACCACTACCCGTGCGATCTCTACCTAAGAGCCACTCTTAGATATGAGAACCTCTGCTCACTCCCTCTCACTCACACTCCCGTGTTTACAATTAAGTCAAAGACACACCAGAGATCAACTCTGAACAAAAGAGATCAACTCTACACACTAGAGATCAACTCTAGACACAAGAGATCAACTCTACACACATAGGTCCAACACTTGATGCTAGGGTACCATCAAGGTGGCTCACAAAAGACTCAAGTCCCAAAAACTCACAAACTAACTCTTCAATCCCGGACTTGGTACAGAACTCGTGCAGCCTCCATGATTATATAGCCGTGTACGATTCTGGGCTGCAACTCCTTGATGCTGGAGGAGATCTATCTTCTTCTGAAAAAATCTGCAGTTAAAGAACTAAAAGATAACTTTTGATCTTTTAGTTTGAATCTTTAATCTTTAATCTTTAATCCCTGAACGAACTCTTCTACTTTGAAATTCGAACTTTAATTATCTTTTAATTCGTTCCAGAAGATAGATCATCTAATCTCTTGCTAACTGCACAATAATCTGTTAAAGATATAACAGATTTATATGTCCAGTATTATCGGGCCGGATGTCAGGACATCGTGTCCAACATCGTGGATCCTGCAGCTTCACTTCTGCACTTGACTTTTATCTTGCATTGTACAGCAATTCCAGTATTCTCGGGCAGGATGTCAGGACATTGTATCCGACATCGTGGATCCTGCAACTTCACTTCTGCACTTGACTTTTATCTTGCATTGTACAGCAACTCCAGTATTCTCGGGCAGGATGTCAGGACATTGTATCCGACATCGTGGATCCTGCAACTTCAATTCTTCATTTGACATTTTATTTTGCCTTCTGCATTGTGCAGCCCGATTTCATTCCTTGACATACCGTTGGACATCATGTGCAGCAACTCCAGCTTTCCTTCATTGTCTAAGTGCTTATGTTTTAACAAAATCTTAGCCAACCTTTTAAACACTCAGTAGAGCTAAACACTAACACAAAAGGAAGGAAAGGAAACCATGACCTAAAGTGGTCTTCTCCCTTTGATTACCAACCAAAATCCTGTGCGTCGGTGACTTGTTCGCCTCGCGTCAAACAAGAACAGAAAAGGAAGAAAGCCAAAAAAAACCAAATCAATCAAAAGCCGAAAAAACCCACCAAAAGAACCCATTTCCAAGGGAAGTCCTATTGATCCATGATCACGCATGTAATCTTTGATTTGATAGGAAATAATTCGCAATGTCAAGTCGTGGCATATCTATGGTTCGGAATTAGGATGAAACACTTACCTGTGCGAGGTTGATACACTCTGAGTGATTTTCTTCTATTTTTTGTTGAACCCAGTGTTTCCTCTAAATGGTCATTTAGAAACGAAA
Source organism: Glycine max (assembly GCF_000004515.6). Classification (NCBI taxonomy): domain Eukaryota; kingdom Viridiplantae; phylum Streptophyta; class Magnoliopsida; order Fabales; family Fabaceae; genus Glycine; species Glycine max. The sequence continues at coordinate 30,146,894 of NC_038248.2, read as the reverse complement.
TGCTAACATCCAAAATCTCATTTATGGTTATGGGGGGGTTTCATCAGCAGACTCTCCTTCCCCGGTAGACACATTGTTTTTCACTCAAAAAAGGCATATGCTGCTCTAATCAGTTGGAATATTGGTCTCTTTACTAAAGCATGTTTGCATTTTAGTGGAGAAAACACCGAGACTTTTTCAAGTCTCACAAGTTATCCAGAACTACGTAGGTATGAGTTCCTCATTTGAGGATACGTAGGAGCAAAAGCCCTGCTTTTGTCGACCACACCGCTTTTTGTTACCATGACCCAAGAGCTGGTAGCCCGCAGAGACACCTTACGGTTATCTGCACCTTGTCATTCAATGACCCCAAGTGTGATTGACGAGCAGAGGCCAATGTGGTCATCTACGCCCTTTCCGGAGATGTCAGCATATACCGGTGGAGACTTTTTCAAGTCTCACAAGTTATCAAGAACTACGTAGGTCTGAGTTCCTCATGGGAGGATACGTAGGAGCAAGAGCCTCGCTTTTGTCGGCCACTTTCACAAGTTCTGTCATGCTGACACTGGAGTCACGTGACATGCGGAGATACCCAAGTGGTTGTCCGCACTTTCAAAAATTTATGTGCTATTTGTAAGACAAAAAGCCTGATAGCATGCAGAGACTAACGTCATCTTACGCCCTTCGTCAATCGCGGCCAACAAGCCCGTTGACACACGGAGATTTACGTCATCTTCCGCGCTCACAAGATCTGTCATACTAACATTTGAGTCACGCTGACGGGCGGAAATACCCAAGTGGTTATCCGTATAAACATTCTTTTTTGCTGTCTGTAAGACGAAAAGCCTGATAGCACGCAGAGACAAACGTCGTCTTCTGCGCCCTTTGTCAATCGCGGCCGACAAGCCCGTTGACATGCGGAGATTTACGTCATCTTCCGCGCTCACAAGATCTGTCATACTGACATTTGAGTCACGCTGACGGGCGGAAATACCCGAGTGGTTATCCGTATAAACATTCTTATTTGTTGTCTGTAAGACGAAAAGCCTGATAGCACGCAGAGACTAACGTCATCTTCTGCACCCTTCGTCAATCGCGGCCGACAAGCCCATTGACACGCAGAGATTTACGTCATTTTCCGCGCTCACAAGATCTGTCATACTGACATTTGAGTCACGCTGACGGGCGGAAATACCCGAGTGGTTATCCGTATAAACATTCTTTTGCTATCTGTAAGACAGAACGCTTGATAGCATGCAGAGACTGACATCGTCTTCTGCACCTTTTGTTCCCCCAGGGACAACAAGTCATTTACATGCGGAGGTATTTTATGGTCACCCGCGACTCTTGTCAACCGAGAGGAACAAAATTAGTGTCTTATCTTTACTTCCCTTTTATCTCCAATAAAAGACAAGTAAAGAGGGGCAACTGTCATACCCTAATTTCGTCCGGGGACCTTTGCTTGGTGGCATGCAACTTGTGTTTGGTCATTTTGAGGTGCTTAGCACCCGTAATTAGGCAGTTTGTGAAGTTCCGTGACATGCCAGAAATCAAAAGAAAGTATTGATGCACAATCCGTAAGGTTCCGTGACACACCGGAAATAAAAAAGGAAGCATTGTTGCACAATTCGTGAGGTTCCGTAACATTCCGTAAGTCAAAAAGGGGATGATTATGTAATCCGCAAGGTTCCGTAACATTACGGAAAGAAAACAAGTATCGTTACGAAATTCGTAAGTTTCTGTAACTTTACGAAAAAAAGAATCACCAAAAAAAGGCAGGGAGTGTTTTAGTAAAAATGGGGGTGCAAATAGCAACCAGGCCCACTTGGGCCCTCCAGAAGGCTGTTGCTTCTGGAGGAAGCAACCTTGCTCGCCTGGGCGAGCTGGGTGGCAAGCTTCTCCCCCAATTTTCTATAAATAGGGGGAGAAGTGAAGTAGAAAAGGGTTCAGCCCCTTAGGCACTTCTCTTTCTCTCTCGAAATAGCTGAGGAAAATTAGTTCCGTGAAGAAAATCCAAGCCGAGGTGCTTCCGTAACGTTTCCGTGAGTAATTATGCGAAGATTCTCGACCGTTCTTCAAGATTCATCGTCCGTTCTTCGTTTTCTTCAGTCTTCAACGGGTAAGTACCTCAAACCAAGCTTTTCAATTCATTCTATGTACCCGTGGTGGTCCACATTTTGTTTCATGTATTTTTATTCTTGTTTTCATTTACTTTTTATACCCACTTTTGACGTGCTTAAGCCATTTATTTAAGTCATTTCTCGCTTAATCTAAAAATAAAATAAATTTCCACCGATCGTTTGAATTGTATCATCCGTTAATTTCGGTTAAAATGAATTCCGACCGTTCGGTCGTGCCGTAACCACGTTGGAAATAAAAAAAAGAGGTAAAATAATAATATAATAATAAAAAATACCTTTTAGTAAAATAAAGCGAAAAATCAATTGGACGTTTTCTCTTTGGGATTTCTCATTCTTAATTGAATTGACTAATAACTAAAGTGAAACTAAGGCTAAAATCGACCCGCCTAGTCAAGCTCGTCCACAAAAATAGGATTTTGAAAGTTTATCATTTCTGTTTCTTACTAAGTAAAATGGATCATTTTCAAGGTCCAACGCCTTAAAATGATCACCTTTCAAGTAAAAAAGAATCACTTGATTCACGCATAAGAAAGAACTACGTAGGTCTGATTTCCTCATCCCAATTGAGGAATACGTAGGAGCAAAGGGAAACACCCTTGTCGACCACAAAAAGAGGAAAAATATAAAAAGGGTATAAAAGATATAAGAACATAAAAGGGAACGTAAAAATCTAAGTCATGTTTGCACATTTGATTAAAGGCTGCCGTCTCTTATGACGGACGTGTGGGGTGCTAATACCTTCCCCGTGCATAAATACAACTCCCGAGCCTTTCACTTAAAAGTTCGTAGATCGCGTCTTTTCCGGTTTTTCTGACGTTTTCCTCAAATAAACGTTGGTGGCGACTCCGCGCGTATTCCTTTCATGGAACACGCATCCCGCGAGTCACGCGTCGCCCTCCCGCCGAAGGGTAGGTTGCGACAGAGCTAAACCAGTAAGACAGCCACAGAGAAGACTCAACCCGGTGATTCTTGATGTAGTGAAGAAGGAGATAACCAAGCTTTTGCAAGCTGGAATCATTTATCCTATCTCCGACAACCAATGGGTGAGTCCCGTCCAGGTAGTCCCGAAGAAGACCGGCCTCACAGTGATAAAAAATGAGAAGAAGGAGCAGATTCCTACTCGGGTGCAGAACAGTTGGAGAGTCTGCATTGACTATAGGAGGCTGAACCAGGTTACCAAAAAGGACCATTTTCCCCTGCCATTCATTGACCAGATGCTTGAACGCCTGGCAGCTAAATCCCACTACTGTTTCCTTGATGGTTTTTCTGGTTATATGCAAATTACTATTGCTCCTGAGGATCAGGAAAAGACCACATTCACCTACCCCTTCGACACTTTTGCCTATAGGAGGATGCCTTTCGGCCTGTGCAATGCCCCTGGTACCTTCCAGTGGTGCATGATTAGTATTTTCAGTGATTTTTTAGAAAATTGCATAGAGGTGTTTATGGATGATTTCACTGTATATGGATCCTCTTTTGATGGTTGTTTGAATAGTTTGGAAAAAGTTTTGAATAGATGCATTGAAACTAACCTTGTTCAAAATTTTGAAAAATGTCATTTTATGGTTGAGCAAGGTATAGTTTTAGGCCACATCATTTCCAATAAGGGTATTGAAGTAGATCCTGCAAAAATTTCTGTTATTTCACAATTGCCTTACCCCTCTTGTGTGCGAGAGGTGCGATCTTTTCTTGGTCATGCAGGATTCTACAGGCGCTTTATAAGGGATTTTAGCAAAGTAGCCCTTCCCCTGTCCAACTTGTTGCAAAAGGAGGTGGAGTTTGACTTTAATGACAGATGCAAAGAGGCTTTTGATTGCCTCAAAAGAGCTAAAGGCTTGCCTTAGGTCGAAAAGAAATTTGTCCCAACAGTTAAAGTGAGACTGAAGGAAATATGTGGGCCATCATCGATGAGTGCAAAAAGAAGCTAAATCTAGCGGCGACTCACGAGCAAAGGATAGAAGATGAGTACGCCAAGATATCAACAGAAAGGGAAGCAAGGGAAAGGGTAATTGATTCATTGCACCAAGAGGCAACCATGTGGATGGACCGATTTGCTCTTACTTTGAACAGGAGTCAAGAACTTCCCCGATTGCTAGCCAAGGCCAAAGCAATGGCGGACACCTACTCCGCCCCCGAGGAGATCCACAGACTTCTCAGCTATTGTCAGCATATGATAGACTTAATGGACTATATGATTAGTGTTAGTGTTTAGCTCTACTGAGCTTTAAAAGATTGGCTAAGATTTTGTTAAAACATAAGCACTTAGACAATGAAGGAAAGCTGGAGTTGCTGCACATGATGTCCAACGGTATGTCAAGGAATAAGATCGGGCTGCACAATGCACAAGGCAAGATAAAATGTCAAATGAAGAATTGAAGTTGCAGGATCCACGATGTCGGATACAATGTCCTGACATCCTGCCCGAGAATACTGGAGTTGCTGTACAATGCAAGTTAAAAGTCAAGTGCAGAAGTGAAGCTGCAGGATCCACGATGTCGGATACAATGTCCTGACATCCTGCCCGAGAATACTGGAGTTGCTGTACAATGCAAGTTAAAAGTCAAGTGCAGAAGTGAAGCTGCAGGATCCACGATGTCGGACACGATGTCCTGACATCTTGCCCGAAAATACTGGACACATAAATCTGTTATATCTTTAACAGATTATTGTGCAGTTAGCAAGAGATAAGAAGATCTATCTTTAGGAACGAACTAAAAGATCATTATAGTTCGAATTTCAAAGTAGAAGAGTTCGTTCAGGGATTAAAGATTAAAGATTAAAGATTCAAACTAAAAGATCAAAAGTTATCTTTTAGTTCTTTAACTGCAGATTTTTTCAGAAGAAGATAGATCTCCTCCAGCATCAAGCCGTTGCAGCCCAGAAACGCAAATTGCTATATAATCATGGAGGCTGCACGAGTTCTGTACCAAGTCCGGGATTGAAGAGTTGTTTTGTGAGTTTTGGGACTTGAGTCTTTTGTGAGCCACCTTGATGGTACCCTAGCATCAAGTGTTGGACCTATGTGTGTAGAGTTGATCTCTTGTGTCTAGAGTTGATCTCTAGTGTGTAGAGTTGATCTCTTTTGTTCAGAGTTGATCTCTGGTGTGTCTTTGACTTAATTGTAAACACGGGAGTGTGAGTGAGAGGGAGTGAGCGGAGGTTCTCATATCTAAGAGTGGCTCTTAGGTAGAGATCGCACGGGTAGTGGTTAGGTGAGAAGGTTGTAAACAGGGGCTGTTAGACCTTGAACTAACACTATTGAGAGTGGATTTCTTCCCTGGCTTGGTAGCCCCCAGATGTAGGTGAGGTTGCACCGAACTGGGTAAACAATTCTCTTGTGTTATTTACTTGTTTAATCTGTTCATACGGACACATATAATCTGCATGTTCTGAAGCGTGATGTCGTGACATCCGGTACGACATCTGTCCCCTGGTATCAGAATTTCAATTGGTATCAGAGCCAACACTCGAAATCACAGAGTGAGATCTAGGGAGATAAATTCTGATGAACATGGAGAAAGAAGGAGGACTAGTCAACAGACCACCAATCCTAGATGGAACCAACTATGAATACTGGAAAGCAAGGATGGTGGCCTTCCTCAAATCACTGGATAGCAGAACCTGGAAAGCTGTCATCAAAGGCTGGGAACATCCCAAGATGCTGGACACAGAAGGAAAGCCCACTGATGAATTGAAGCCAGAAGAAGACTGGACTAAAGAAGAAGACGAATTGGCACTTGGAAACTCCAAAGCTTTGAATGCTCTATTCAATGGAGTTGACAAGAATATCTTCAGACTAATCAACACTTGCACAGTGGCCAAAGATGCATGGGAGATCCTGAAAACCACTCATGAAGGAACCTCCAAAGTGAAGATGTCCAGATTGCAACTCTTGGCTACAAAATTCGAAAATCTGAAGATGAAGGAGGAAGAGTGTATTCATGACTTCCACATGAACATTCTTGAAATTGCCAATGCTTGCACTGCCTTGGGAGAGAGGATAACAGATGAAAAGCTGGTGAGAAAGATCCTCAGATCCTTGCCTAAGAGATTTGACATGAAAGTCACTGCAATAGAGGAGGCCCAAGACATTTGCAACATGAGAGTGGATGAACTCATTGGTTCCCTTCAAACCTTTGAGCTAGGACTCTCGGATGGGGCTGAAAAGAAGAGCAAGAACTTGGCTTTCGTGTCCAATGATGAAGGAGAAGAAGATGAGTATGACCTGGACACTGATGAAGGTCTGACTAAGGCAGTTGTGCTCCTTGGAAAGCAGTTCAACAAAGTGCAGAACAGAATGGACAGAAGGCAGAAGCCACATGTCCAGAACATCCCTTTCGACATCAGGAAAGGCAGTAAACACCAGAAAGAGTCAGATGTAAAGCCCAGTCACAGCAAAGGAATTCAATGCCATGGGTGTGAAGGCTATGGACACATCATAGCTGAATGTCCCACTCATCTCAAGAAGCAGAGGAAAGGACTTTCTGTATGCCGATCTGATACAGAGAGTGAACAGGAAAGTGACTCTGACAGAGATGAGAATGCACTCACTGGGAGATTTGAAACTGCTGAAGATTCAAGTGATACAGACAGTGAAATCACTTTTGATGAGCTTGCTACATCCTATAGAGAACTATGCATCAGAAGTGAGAAGATTCTTCAGCAAGAAGCACAACTAAAGAAGGTCATTGCAGATCTGGAGGCTGAGAAGAAGGCACATAAAGAGGAGATCTCTGAGCTTAAAGGAGAAGTCGGTTTTCTGAACTCTAAACTGGAAAACATGACAAAATCAATAAAGATGCTGAACAAAGGCTCAGATACGCTTGATGAGGTGCTGCTGCTTGGAAAGAATGCTGGAAACCAGAGAGGACTTGGATTTAATCCTAAGTCTGCTGGCAGAACAACCATGACAGAATTTGTTCCTACCAAAAACAGGACTGGAGCCACGATGTCACAACATCGGTCTCGACATCATGGAATGCAGCAGAAAAAGAGCAAAAGAAAGAAGTGGAGGTGTCACTACTGTGGCAAGTATGGTCACATAAAGCCCTTTTGCTATCATCTACATGGCCATCCACATCATGGAACTCAAAGCAGCAACAGCAGAAAGAAGATGATGTGGGTTCCAAAACACAAGACTGTTAGTCTTGTTGTTCATACTTCACTTAGAGCATCAGCTAAGGAAGATTGGTACCTAGATAGCGGCTGTTCCAGACACATGACAGGAGTTAAAGAATTCCTGGTGAACATTGAGCCCTGCTCCACTAGCTATGTGACATTTGGAGATGGCTCTAAAGGAAAGATCATTGGAATGGGAAGGCTAGTTCATAATGGACTTCCTAGTCTGGACAAAGTACTGCTGGTGAAGGGACTGACTGCAAACTTGATCAGCATCAGTCAGCTGTGTGATGAAGGATTCAATGTAAACTTCACAAAGTCAGAATGCTTGGTGACAAATGAGAAGAGTGAAGTTCTAATGAAGGGCAGCAGATCAAAGGACAATTGTTACCTATGGACACCCCAAGAAACCAGCTACTCCTCCACATGTCTATCCTCCAAAGAAGATGAAGTCAAATTATGGCATCAAAGGTTCGAACATCTGCACTTAAGAGGCATGAAGAAAATCATTGACAAAGGTGCTGTGAGAGGCATTCCCAATCTGAAAATAGAAGAAGGCAGAATCTGTGGTGAATGTCAGATTGGAAAGCAAGTCAAGATGTCCCACCAGAAGCTTCAACATCAGACCACTTCCAGGGTGCTGGAACTACTTCACATGGATTTGATGGGGCCTATGCAAGTTGAAAGCCTTGGAGGAAAGAGGTATGCCTATGTTGTTGTGGATGATTTCTCCAGATTTACCTGGGTTAACTTTATCAGAGAGAAATCAGAAACCTTTGAAGTATTCAAGGAGTTGAGTCTAAGACTTCAAAGAGAAAAGGACTGTGTCATCAAGAGAATCAGGAGTGACCATGGCAGAAAGCTTGAAAACAGCAGGTTCACTGAATTCTGCACATCTGAAGGCATCACTCATGAGTTCTCTGCAGCCATTACACCAGAACAGAATGGCATAGTTGAAAGGAAAAACAGGACCTTGCAAGAGGCTGCTAGGGTCATGCTCCATGCCTATAATCTCTGGGCTGAAGCCATGAACACAGCATGCTACATCCACAACAGAGTCACACTGAGAAGAGGGACTTCAACCACCCTGTATGAAATCTGGAAAGGGAGGAAGCCATCTGTCAAGCACTTCCACATCTTTGGAAGTCCATGTTACATCTTGGCAGATAGAGAGCAAAGGAGAAAGATGGATCCCAAGAGTGATGCAAGAATATTCCTGGGATACTCTACAAACAGCAGAGCATATAGAGTATTCAATTCCAGAACCAGAACAGTGATGGAATCCATCAATGTGGTTGTTGATGATCTGTCTCCAGCAAGAAAGAAGGATGTCGAAGAAGATGTCAGAACATCGGGAGACAATGTAGCAGATGCAGCTAAAAGTGGAAAAAATGCAGAAAACTCTGATTCTGCTACAGATGAATCAAACATCAACCAACCTGACAAGAGACCCTCCATTAGAATCCAGAAGATGCACCCCAAGGAGCTGATTATAGGGGATCCAAACAGAGGAGTCACTACAAGATCAAGGGAGATTGAAATTGTCTCCAACTCATGCTTTGTCTCCAGAATTGAGCCCAAGAATGTGAAAGAGGCACTGACTGATGAGTTCTGGATCAATGCTATGCATGAAGAAGTCTATGTGGAGCAGCCAAAGGGATTTGCAGATCCAACTCATCCAGATCATGTATACAGGCTCAAGAAGGCTCACTATGGATTGAAGCAAGCTCCAAGAGCTTGGTATGAAAGGCTAACAGAGTTCCTTACTCAGCAAGGGTATAGGAAGGGAGGAATTGACAAGACTCTCTCTGTCAAGCAAGATGCTGAAAACTTGATGATTGCACAGATATATGTTGATGACATTGTGTTTGGAGGGATGTCGAATGAGATGCTTCGACATTTTGTTCAACAGATGCAATCTGAATTTGAGATGAGTCTTGTTGGAGAGCTGACTTATTTTCTGGGACTCCAAGTGAAGCAGATGGAAGACTCCATATTCCTCTCTCAAAGCAAGTATGCAAAGAACATTGTCAAGAAGTTTGGGATGGAGAATGGCAGTCATAAAAGGACACCTGCACCTACTCACTTGAAGCTGTCAAAGGATGAAGCAGGCACCAGTGTTGATCAAAGTCTGTACAGAAGCATGATAGGGAGCTTACTATATTTAACAGCTAGCAGACCCGACATCACCTATGCAGTGGGTGTTTGTGCAAGATATCAAGCCAATCCCAAGATAAGTCACTTGAATCAAGTAAAGAGAATTCTGAAATATGTAAATGGCACTAGTGACTATGGGATTATGTACTGTCATTGTTCAAATTCAATGCTGGTTGGGTATTGTGATGCTGATTGGGCTGGAAGTGCAGATGACAGAAAAAGCACTTCTGGTGGATGCTTCTATTTGGGAAACAACCTTATTTCATGGTTCAGCAAGAAGCAGAACTGTGTGTCCCTATCTACTGCAGAAGCCGAGTATATTGCAGCAGGAAGCAGCTGTTCACAACTAGTTTGGATGAAGCAGATGCTGAAGGAGTACAATGTCGAACAAGATGTCATGACATTGTACTGTGACAACATGAGTGCTATTAATATTTCTAAAAATCCTGTTCAACACAGCAGAACCAAGCACATTGACATTAGACATCACTATATCAGAGATCTTGTTGATGATAAAGTGATCACACTGAAGCATGTTGACACTGAGGAACAAATAGCAGATATTTTTACAAAGGCTTTGGATGCAAATCAGTTTGAAAAACTGAGGGGCAAGCTGGGCATTTGTTTGCTAGAGGAATTATAGCAACTACAGCAATCTGAACGTGCCCAAACGAATCACTTAACATTAATAGCACGTTCACCACAAAGCAAATTCGACCGTTGCCTCACACGCCCCTCTACATTCTTCATTCAAATTTATATCTGCTTGGCATTCGTGTTTTTACCAGCATTTCCCAATAGTTTTCTGAAATTTACGAAATCATTCCAAACGCTCTGCTTTTCCATGGCTACCTCACCAAAAGAAACTTTTGCTTCTGGTTCACCCGCTGTACGATCATCTCCGCACCAGGAACAACCAGAATTCAACATCCAACCCATACAAATAATTCCTGGTCAAGTTTCAGTCCCTGAGAAACTGATTCCCAGAAGACAACAGGGAGTGAAGATTGCTGAAAACCCTAGCCCTGCAACAAGTCCTAGGGAAGTAGACACGGAGATGGACAAGAAAATCCGCGGTATTGTGAGTAGCATTCTGAAAGATGCTTCTGTGCCTGATGCTGAGAAAGATGTTCCAACATCTTCCACCCCAGATGTTTCTGTGCCTGATGTCAATAAAGATGTTCCAACATCCTCCGCTCCAAATGCTGAAGCCCTCCCTTCACCCAGTGAAGAGGAATCAACAGAAGAAGAGGATCAAGCCTCAGAGGAGACCCCTGCACCAAGGGCACCAGAACCTGCTCCAGGTAACCTCATTGACTTGGAAGAAGTCGAATCTGATGAAGAACCCATTGCCAACAGGTTGGCACCTGGCATTGCGGAAAGACTTCAAAACAGAAAGAGAAAAACCCCCCTTAAGAGGTCTGGACGAATCAAGACTATGGCACAGAAGAAGAGTACTCCAGTCACTCCTGCCACATCCAGAAGAAGCAAGGTTGCTATCCCCTCCAAGAAAAGGAAAGAAATTTCCTCATCCGATTCTGATGAGGATGTCGAACTAGATGTCTCGACATCTAAGAGGGCCAAGAAATCTGGAAGAAAGGTGCCTGGAAATGTTCCTGATGCACCATTGGACAACATCTCTTTCCACTCCATTGGCAATGTTGAAAAGTGGAAATATGTGTATCAACGCAGACTTGCGGTTGAAAGAGAACTGGGAAGAGATGCCATGGATTGCAAGGAGATCATGGACCTCATCAAGGCTGCTGGACTGCTGAAGACTGTCAGCAAGTTGGGAGAGTGCTATGAAGGCTTAGTCAGGGAATTCATTGTCAACATTCCCTCTGACATATCAAACAGAAAAAGTGATGATTATCAAAGAGTGTTTGTCAGAGGAAAGTGTATTAGATTCTCCCCTGCTGTGATCAACAAATATCTGGGCAGACCTACTGATGGAGTGATAGATATTGATGTTTCTGAGCATCAAATTGCCAAGAAAATCACTGCCAAACGAGTCCAGCATTGGCCGAAGAAAGGGAAGCTTTCAGCAGGGAAGCTAAGTGTGAAGTATGCGATTCTGCACAGGATTGGAGCTGCAAACTGGGTTCCCACCAATCATACTTCCACTGTTGCCACAGGTTTGGGTAAATTTCTGTATGCTGTTGGAACCAAATCCAAATTTAATTTTGGAAACTATATTTTTGATCAAACTGTTAAGCATTCAGAATCATTTGCTGTCAAATTACCCATTGCCTTCCCTACTGTATTGTGTGGCATTATGTTGAGTCAGCATCCCAATATGTTAAACTACACTGACTCTGTAATGAAGAGAGAATCTCCTCTATCCCTGCATTACAAACTGTTTGAGGGGACACATGTCCCAGACATTGTCTCGACATCAGGGAAAGCTGCTGCTTCAGGTGCTGTGTCCAAGGATGCCTTGATTGCTGAACTCAAGGACACATGCAAGGTGCTGGAAGCAACCATCAAAGCCAACACAGAGAAGAAGATGGAGCTGGAACGGATGATCACAAGGCTCTCAGAAAGTGGCATTGATGATGGTGAAGCAGCTGAGGAAGAAGAAGATCCAGCTGAGCAAGAAGAGGCAGCTGAGGAAGAAGGAGAAGCAGCTGAAGAAGAAGAAGAAGCTGCTGAGGAAGAGGAAGATGCAGCAGAAGAGACAGAATCAGATGATGATTCTGAAGCCACCCCATGATCATCAGACCCTTATGTTTGCTTTTCACTTTTATTAGCTAAAGGGGCATGTCCCTTGAACAATTACTAGTTATTGGTCTGTAATATTTGCACATTCATTTCATGCATCCTACTTTTGCCAAATTTATGTCTAAAAAGGGGGAGTAATAGTATTATGCTTGCTATTATGCATGATTATGTTGAATGTTATGGCAGTAGGATACGATGTATGCATGACTCATGATTTTGAGGGGGAGTTGTATGAATATGATCTTGAGGGGGAGACTGCTGCTGAGGATGACTGATGTAAGCTACTAGAAGATGCTGCAGTAAGAGCATGAAGACAGGGGGAGCAGATAGCGGATGTCACATGAGATGTCTCGACATCCTGGAAAAGACTAGTAGCTGATAGAAGATGCTGCAGTAAGCATGGAGACAGAGGGAGCAGTAGCAGAAAGCTGATGTCACGTGAGAAGTCTTGACATCCTGAAGAAGACTTGTAGATCTGCAACTTGAAGAATTTCCGCTGTGCTTGAATACTCTGATAATGGAAGTTGCTGATCCCACTTGCATAACTGCTCATACCTGCTCAGGAAGTGTCTAAGTATGTTTTAGACAAAATTTGCCAAAGGGGGAGATTGTTAGTGTTTAGCTCTACTGAGCTTTAAAAGATTGGCTAAGATTTTGTTAAAACATAAGCACTTAGACAATGAAGGAAAGCTGGAGTTGCTGCACATGATGTCCAACGGTATGTCAAGGAATAAGATCGGGCTGCACAATGCACAAGGCAAGATAAAATGTCAAATGAAGAATTGAAGTTGCAGGATCCACGATGTCGGATACAATGTCCTGACATCCTGCCCGAGAATACTGGAGTTGCTGTACAATGCAAGTTAAAAGTCAAGTGCAGAAGTGAAGCTGCAGGATCCACGATGTCGGATACAATGTCCTGACATCCTGCCCGAGAATACTGGAGTTGCTGTACAATGCAAGTTAAAAGTCAAGTGCAGAAGTGAAGCTGCAGGATCCACGATGTCGGACACGATGTCCTGACATCTTGCCCGAAAATACTGGACACATAAATCTGTTATATCTTTAACAGATTATTGTGCAGTTAGCAAGAGATAAGAAGATCTATCTTTAGGAACGAACTAAAAGATCATTATAGTTCGAATTTCAAAGTAGAAGAGTTCGTTCAGGGATTAAAGATTAAAGATTAAAGATTCAAACTAAAAGATCAAAAGTTATCTTTTAGTTCTTTAACTGCAGATTTTTTCAGAAGAAGATAGATCTCCTCCAGCATCAAGCCGTTGCAGCCCAGAAACGCAAATTGCTATATAATCATGGAGGCTGCACGAGTTCTGTACCAAGTCCGGGATTGAAGAGTTGTTTTGTGAGTTTTGGGACTTGAGTCTTTTGTGAGCCACCTTGATGGTACCCTAGCATCAAGTGTTGGACCTATGTGTGTAGAGTTGATCTCTTGTGTCTAGAGTTGATCTCTAGTGTGTAGAGTTGATCTCTTTTGTTCAGAGTTGATCTCTGGTGTGTCTTTGACTTAATTGTAAACACGGGAGTGTGAGTGAGAGGGAGTGAGCGGAGGTTCTCATATCTAAGAGTGGCTCTTAGGTAGAGATCGCACGGGTAGTGGTTAGGTGAGAAGGTTGTAAACAGGGGCTGTTAGACCTTGAACTAACACTATTGAGAGTGGATTTCTTCCCTGGCTTGGTAGCCCCCAGATGTAGGTGAGGTTGCACCGAACTGGGTAAACAATTCTCTTGTGTTATTTACTTGTTTAATCTGTTCATACGGACACATATAATCTGCATGTTCTGAAGCGTGATGTCGTGACATCCGGTACGACATCTGTCCCCTGGTATCAGAATTTCAATTAGAAACCGCTAGGAAGTTTGTATTGTCGCTCAGATCTTGACTAGTTATAACTTTTTGAAAAAAATGAGTTTATCCCACGTTTTTACTCCAAAAATCAGTGCGAATCAAGTCACTCCCACATTTTATCTCTAGCATGCATTGTATGTTGGTCTCGTCCTTTGTCACGGGAAGCCGGAAGGTCCATATCACCTTCTTAATTGTACACATGGGGCACTGCACTCCCAAATGCGCAAGTAAGAAGAGATAATTTTCCGGGCTCTCGTGTCCGTAAAATGCGTTCATATCATGCATCGCATAAGCATCTCTTCATAACATCATAATGAACATATCATTCCTGCATTTGTCCGTTATCATATTCCAGCCTCACATTTTGCATGAGTCATGGCATCATCATGCATATGCGTTCAACAAACTTTTTGATTTGCAAAATTGCATACCATTTGTTTTCATGTTTGCTCATCCTTGCGTTTTCCTCTACAAAACAAAAACAAAAAAGGGGAAGCGTGAAACTTCACACTACATTCTTAGTTGCATGTGTTAGGCACCATGAGCCAACCATGTTGGGATCATAAACCCGTTTCACTTAAAAAACAAAATGAGTGAACATGGTACCTAATGCATGGTTAACTAGGAAATGATGTTTCTTCGGGCATCTCAATTTCATAATTACATTTTCCATGCATAGCTTAAAGTATGCCCGAGTCATTCATCCCTATGAAAGGTTGTTGAAGTATTGGCGATCATAATTGTCATTCCTTGGATTATAGGGTTGAACTAAGCTCATGCTTTTTCGAAAAAAGTTCATCAAGTCAAGTTGAAGTATGGAAGTACCCTCTTGCAAAAATTGGGGCAAAAGATGAATCGAGTTACATCACTGTTTCGTCTACTGCCAAACACATTTAGGACTGTTGATGTCCTTGTTACTTCCAGTTTCACCTTGACCAAGATGTCATGAACCATGTTGAAAAATCTAAATTGATTCAACCCCATGTCCTACATAAAATTTGCAATACTTCAACTTGCATCATTCACATACATCCATGCTTTTCGTTGGTCGCATTGTTCATTACATTTTTTCCTTGAAAAAAAGAAAAACGAACTTAATCATTGTTATAAAAAAGAAAAGAACATGTTTTACGGCGCCCTTATCAAACTCGTGCTAGAGCTAGAGTAATGGGTGAAGCAGAGGAGGTGCAAGAGAAGATGAAGGCCGAAATGGAGGCCATGAAAGAGCAAATGGCCACAATGATGGAGGCCATGATGAGCATGAAGAAGATAATGGAAGCCAATGCGGTTATGGTTGCCGCTACTAGCGCTGTCGCTAAGGTGAACCCGATGCTCCCATCTGGCCTCAAGCAAATGAATCATCCAACCTCAAATATGGTAGGCAAAGATTTGGGAAGTACGGATGACCCCATGATGTGCAAATTCAAAACAAGCACGCCTTCCCGCCATATGGCTTGCCTCCCAAACTATACACCACCCAATGTGGCGTAGACTCTCAATGAAAATCTCAATAACTCCACTCCGATACTCATTGAGAACCAATAACCTCGATCTGATCAGGCACATATCTCTCAAACCATGGGGGAGACACATGAAATTCCCCACCACAATCTAGCTGACTTCGAGCCTTGGCTCGGATATGCCACTGAAGGGCTAGCAGTTGGTGGTATACCCTTTGAAAACACTTTGGAGGGCCCTCAGTTTCGCCCGCAACCACAACCATTGCATTTTGCGGTGGGAAGAGCCCCTCCTGCTATGGCCGAAAAGGGAAAGGCGGATCATCTAGGGGAAAGGCTCAGGGCCATTGAAGGAGGTGAAGATTATTCCTTTGCTAACCTAGAAGAGTTGTTCCTAGTACCCAATATCATCACCCCTCCCAAGTTCAAGGTGCTGGACTTTGACAAGTACAAGGGGACTACTTGTCCCAAGAACCATCTAAAGATGTATTGTTAGAAGATGGGGGAATACACAAAAGATGAGGAATTGCTGATACATTCCTTCCAAGAAAGTCTTACTGGGGTAGCTGTTACCTGGTACACTAACTTGGAATCTTCCCGAGTCCATTCTTGGAAGGACCTAATGGTTGCCTTTATTAGGCAGTATTAGTACAATTTTGATATGGTTCCGGATAGGATGCAACTACAGAACATTTGCAAAAAGGGGGACGGATCTTTCAAAGAACACGCCCAAAAGGTGGAGGGATCTGGCGGCCCAGGTGGTACCCCCAATGATGGAAAGGGAGACGATAATCATGATGGTAGACACATTATCGATACTCTACTATGAAAAGATGGTGGGCTATGCACCCTCAAAGCTTTGCGGATTTGGTCTTCGCCAGTGAAAGGATCGATGTGGGTCCGAAAAGAGGCAAATTTGATCATCCTACTAGGACGACTGAGAAAACTGGGGCAAATAAAGAGGGTGAGGATGAGGGAGAAACCCATGCTGTGACTGCCATTCCTATACGGCCAAGTTTCCCACCAACCCAACAATGTCTTTACTCAGCTAATAACAAACCTCCTCCTTACCCACCACCCAGTTATCCACAAAGGCCATCCCTAAATCAACCACAAAGCCTATCTACCGCACTTCCAATGACGAAGACCACCTTTAGCACAAACCAAAAAACACCAACAAAAAGGAATTTTGCAGCGAGAAAGCCGGTAGAATTCACCCCAATTCCAGTGCCCTATGCTGACTTGCTCCCATATCTACTTGATAATTCAATGGTAACCATAACCCTAGCCAAGGTTCATCAACCTCCATTTCTCCGAGAATACGACTCGAACGCAACGTGTGCTTATCATGGAGGAGCCCCGGGGCATTCCATTGAGCATTGTATGACCCCAAAGCATAAAGTGTGAAGTCTAATTGATACGGGCTGGCTGAAATTTGAGGAGAATCGCTTGTTGAATCGTAACATTGACAAGCAACACCATACATGGGGCAATTCTGGAAGCTGTTGTTATGACTTATCAGGATTTTCAAGTTTATGCCATAAACCACAGTTACAATGCTAAATGATATGGATAAAATGGACATCCTTGTCTCTCTCATCCTCTCACGAACACATCTTTGCTTATTCAACTTCCACCGGAATATGAGTGTAAGCCATTGGTCTATTTGCTCAAGCAACCTGCGCTCCTGAGTGTTGACTTCCAAGACCGTTCAATCAGAGATTACTCATCTTGCACGTTGGTGGGGGTGTCGTAAAACGACGAGTAAAGTAAGAAAAAAAAGAAGAGGGGGCATTTGATTGACTGTGTTTTCAAGTAAAAATATAGACGTTCATGTGACCTCATTTTATCATTCCGGAAAGTTTGTCTTCTTCGAGAAGCGAGTTGTCAAGAATAGGATGTTGGACAGATGGCCTCAGTTATCTTAAGAAAGGGGGGGTTGAATTAAGATGCAAAGACTATTCCCCAATTGAACTATCACTCTTTCTTTTTGGATTAACAATGCACCCTTAACATGAATTACTCAAAAGACAAATCAAAATAAACTTCTTTAAAGCAAAAGATAAATAGCAATAAAAGAAGTTTAAAGGAAGAGAGGAATGCAAACTTGATTTATACTGGTCCGGCCACTTCCCGCGCCTACGTCCAGTCCTCAAGAAACCCACTTGAGATTTTCCACTCTCTTTGTAAAACTCCTTTTACAAAGTCTGAACCACACAGGGACAACCCTTCCCTTGTGTTCAAGAATCCTCTACAATAAGAGACTCTCAATCTCTGAATCCCTTTTCAGAAATAAGAAGAAGAAATCTCTCTTAAAAAAGATAGATTGTACAATGAAGATCAATCAAAATTCCTTATTGAATATGCAAGTGGTTGACCAAGGAATCTTTTTGAGAGGATAAGACATTTCAGTTCAGGAAAACTCTTAATCTTTTGAGAGGATAAAACTTTTTGGGCAATGAAAACTCTCTTTAAATTCGTGTTTCCAAGTCACCTTTGATGGCCATTCATAAACCATTTGAATAGATGTGACTCTTGGAAATTATTTTCTGAAAATCTCCTCTGGTAATCGATTACAAGACTTGTGTAATCGATCACAGGCTTTAAAATTTGAATAAACTGCTGGTAATCAATTACCATCCATGTGTAATCGATTACACATTATAAATTTTGAATTCAAATTTCTAGTGACTATTAAAACATTTTCAACTGCTGGTAATCGATTACCAGAGAGCAAATCTCAATTTGAAATGATAGAATTCTTTGGTCAAACCATTTTTTTTTCAATTTGGAAACTTCTTCATAAGATTCTAGAGATCAACTTGATCATATATCTTGATTTCTTGTCTCGAATAAAACTTAGAAGCACTTGATCCTTCGGCATCATCAAAACATCAAAACATCTTGCTTCTACATAGGAGTCATTTGACTTAATCCATCAACTGAAAAAAATCCTTCAATTATTTCTCGTCCTTGGAAAATTCTTTTTGCAAAAATCAATTGCTTCTTTCATTCTCCCTTGCTACAAGGTTGTGAAAACAAAACAACGATGGATACCTTAGAGCCCTACACTGGGGCAATGAAAGGCACTATGCATAAACCTCAAACGAACCTAGGGGCAGATTAGAAGTTCTCACCCAATAGGTTCCTTGCTACAAGGTCATGATGAAAGATAACAATTGGTACCTCAAAGCCTTACACTGGGGCAATGAGGGGCATCGTGCATAAGCCTCAGGTAAACCTAGGGGCAGATTAGAAGTTCTCACCC
The DNA here is from genome assembly GCF_000004515.6 of Glycine max. NCBI lineage: Eukaryota > Viridiplantae > Streptophyta > Magnoliopsida > Fabales > Fabaceae > Glycine > Glycine max. The sequence continues at coordinate 30,128,187 of NC_038248.2, read as the reverse complement.
ATCGATGTTTTTTTAAAAAAAAAATAAAATAAAATAATAATAATAATAATAAAAAAGGGGACAAACCCTGGAATTTCAATGGATTGATTAAACATCAAACGACTCCATTGCCGTCACTCCAAAATGGTCAAATAACTAAATCAAACAGAACACACACTCTGAGGGAGTTGTCGGAGAGATTTGCAAAAGATAGGATAAGGTTGCATGGACTATCACCTCTTTCAAAAGGACAGTCAATCTGTGTTTTCCAAAAAATTAAATCAAAATCAAAATCACAAAATAGGGAAAGAATGTCATGAACGTTGTACAACTTTCCATTACATTGCATTGTTTCATATGAAGTCTGCATTTACCGCATTTCAAGACAAAGGTTGCATGCATCTGCATCCCTAAAAATCATGTTAACTGCATAGATTTCCTACATCTAATATCCAGTCATGTGGATTTGGGATGACCGACCCTCTCGATGAGTCGGTCTCTTGCTTTCTCATAAGGGTGAACCCTTGGGTACTAGTACCCTCACCTCCAGAGGACTACATGTCCTCGCCTTCAGAGGACTACACGTCCTCGCCTTCAAAGGATCATGTACCTTCAACTTCAGAGGACTACACGTCCTCTCCGTCAAAGGGTCATGTACCTTCACCTTTGTAGGGCTACACGCCCTCACCTTCCGAGGACTACATGTCCTCATCTTCAGAGGACTACATGTCCTCACCTTTAGAGGGCTACACGCCCTCGGCTCCGAGGACTATACGTCCTCATCTTCAGAGGACTGCATGTCCTCAGCTTCATAGGGCTACACGCCCTCACCTTTAGAGGACTACACGTCCTCGCCAACAGAGGGCTGCACGCCCTCACCTTGAGAGGACTACACGTCCTCGCCAACAGAGGGTTGTACGCCCTCACCTTGAGAGGACTGCACGTCCTCGCCAACAGAGGGCTGCACGCCCTCACCTTGAAGAGGACTACACGTCCTCGCCAACAGAGGGCTGCATGCCCTCACCTCCAGAGGACTACACATCCTCGCCTTAAGAGGGCTGCACGCCCTCACCTTTAGAGGGCTACGTGTCCTCATTTTTAGTGTGCTCCACATCCACACCTTAAGAGAGTTTAAGGTCCTCTGTCCTTAAATGCTTAACCGAGACTTGCACTCCCGGTTAAGGGACCAGTAGTTTCCTTTTAACGGTTCCTGGGCCACCCCCTGATATTGGAGGAGGGCCAACTATGCGAGCTCAACTAGAGAGGGAGGCTATCACACAGCTACTATGCATACCGGGGCAAGATTTCACCCGTGCCGCTGCAAAGAGACGAGTGCGGATCATGCGCACCAACATGACCACTCTTACACAGATATAGATGACATTGCTACTTAGCAACATTCTGCCTAGCGACCGCAATGCCAATCTCCCCCTGCAAAAGTATCAGTTGGTCTGTGTCGTCCCGACATGGGTAAGTATGCATATGGTTCAACTGATTTCTGATACGATCTATTGTTTGCAGGGATCGCACCCACAGAGACACCCAGTGGACCTGAAGAAGTCCAACAGGGCCCTGGGGTTTCCAGCTCTGGTTACAGGCCTCTGTCGGCCCTACAGGGCGCCCGTTCCCCCCAGTAAGTTCATGTCGTCGTGGCATAGGTAAGTATGCACCTCCCCCAACTGATTTCTGATGTCATCTATTGTTCGCAGGGATTGTGCCCGTAAGACACCTAGTGGACCCGAAGAAGGCCAACAGGGTCTTGGAGTTGCCAACTCTAAATACGGGTCTCTGTCAGTTATAGGGAGTGTCTGTCTCCCCCAGCAAGGTCATCAGGCCCCCCTACCAATCGAGCTTTCATCAAGAAGTACTGCGCCCCCAGGCAGGCGCAGGGCGAAACACCACATCAGCATTGGGATGGCCGGCAACGGGCAATAGACGCACCGCCATCACCTCTAGAGTTCACCTCTGCTCATCCACAAAAAGGTTAGAGCGTTGCCTACGACACATGGCCGACTGTCATACCCTAATTTCGTCCGGGAACCTTTGCTCGATGACGTGCGACCATTCTTTGGTCCTCGTGAGGTGCTTGGCACCCATCATTAGGCAATTTGTGAAATTTCAGGACATGCCGGAAAACCAAAAAAATATTGATGCACAATCCGTAAGTTTCCGTGACACACCGGAAATCAAAAGGAAGCGTCGTTGCATAATTAAGTGAGGTTCCGTAACATTCCGTAAGTCAAAAAGGGGATGATTATGTAATCCGCAAGGTTCCGTAACAATTACGGAAAGAAAACAAGTATCGTTACGAAATTCGTAAGTTTCCGTAACTTTACGAAAAAAGAATCACCAAAAAACAGCAGAGGGGGTGAACTTAGTAAAAATGGGGGTGCAAATAGCACCCAGGCCCATTTGGGCCCTCCAGAAGGTTCCTCCAGAAGGCGGTTGCTTCTGGAGGAAGCAACCCTGCTCGCCTGGGCGAGCTGAGCTCGCCTGGGCGAGCTGGGCGGCAAGCATCTCCCCTATTTTGCTATAAATAGGGGAGAAAATGAAGAAGAAAAGGATCCCAGCCCTTTAGGCACTTCTCTCTCTTTGGAATTTGCTTGGAAAAATTGTTTCCGTGAAGAAAATCTAAGCCGAGGCGCTTCCGAAACGTTTCCGTAACGTTTTCAGTGAGGAATCTCGCAAAGGTTTGAACCGTTCTTCGACGTTCTTCATTCGTTCTTCATCGTTCTTCGATCTTCAACGGGTAAGTACCTCGAACCAAGCTTTTCGATTCATTCTATGCACCCGTAGTGGTCCACATTGTGTTTCGTGCATTTTGATTCTCATTTTGTTTACTCTTTATACCCCCTGTTGACGTGCTTAAGCCATTTTACTTAAGTCATTTCTCGCTTAACTTAAAAATAAAATAAATTTTCACCGAACATTTGAATTGCATTATCCGTTAACTTCGGTTAAAATAAATTTCGACCGTTCGGTCATGCCGTAACCACGTTGGAAATCAAAAAGAGGTAAAAAAATAATATAAATAATCAAAAAAACATCTTTTAGTAAAATAAAGCGGAAAATCAATCGGACGTTTTCTCTTTGGGATTGCTCATTCTTAATCGAATTGATTAATAACTAAAGTGAAACTAAAGGCTAAGATCAATTCGCCTAGTCAAGCTCGTCCATAAAAATAGGCTTTTGAAGTTTGTCGTTTCATTTCCTCACTAAGTAAAATGGATCATTTTTAAGGTCCAACGCCTTAAAATGATCACCTCTTAAAATAAAAAAGAAACACTTTGTTCCGAAAGAACTACGTAGGTCTGAGTTCCTCCTTGAGGATACGTAGGAGCAAAAGTCCCGCTTTTGTCGACCACCCCAAAAGATCGTTAATGGTCCAACACCTTAACGTTTCTCTCCTTTCAAAATCAAAAGATCATTTAATGGTCCAACACCTTAAATGACCTTTTTGTTCAATAAAAACATATTTTGCAAAAAGGACAAAAACAACTTAACCAAACACTTTGTTCCAAAAGAACTACGTAGGTCTGATTTTCTCATCCCAAATTGAGGAATACGTAGGAGCAAAGGGAAACACCCTTGTCGACCACAAAAAAGGAAAAATATAAAAAGGATATAAGGACATAAAAGGGAACGTAAAAATCAAAGTCATGTTTGCACATTCGATTAAAGGCTGCCGTCCCTTGGGACGGACGTATGGGGTGCTAATACCTTCCCCGTGCGTAAATACAACTCCCGAACCTTTCACTTAAAAGTTCGTAGATCGCGTCTTTTCCGGTTTTTCCGACGTTTTCCTCGAATAAACGTTGGTGGCGACTCTGCGCGTATTCCTTTCGTGGAACACGCATCCCGCGAGTCTCGCGTCGCCCTCCCGCCGAAGGGTAGGTTGCGACAGTTGGCGACTCCACTGGGGACTGTTTTTAGAGAGTTAGGCCATTTAATTTTGTGCAATGTTTTACCGTGACTTACCCCTTTGTTGGTTTCCTTTCATTATGTTCTTGTGTATATAAACTCTTTGTTGCTTTTAGTGCGTTTTGAATGTATGCATGAAGTAAATATTTATTCATTTGATGCACACAAACACCAACACTATTTGCACACACTGTGAGTGAAAAAGGGCCCTATACCCGGGTTCATGGGAGCATAAGGAGTGGAGGTGAATCTGTGATCATGCTAGGTCTCCGACTTGCTTGATTACAGTGAACCCTCATCTAGAGCTTTTCTCTTTGAAAACCTATTGTTGCTAGTAGTCCCTACTGCTACAATATGTTCTTCAAAGGGGATGATACCTCTAGAAACCATCAAGAGAGATATAACTACCTTGGGGATTATTGCTAAAAGCCTAGTTAGTTCTCTCCCTTGTAGGTCCCTTAAATAGGGGCACGAAGCAAACACGCTGCGTGCCATTTTTCACACTGCCATGCATGAGTATCATATACCCTTTTGCTTATGTTCGGTAAATATTGTCATACTGTGCACATTCCCGCATTGTGTCTTTTGCATAGGCATTGCATATGGGTTCTGTCTTGATCCCTACTGTAAACAAACCAACGGAGGGTCCGTGTCGCCTTCTTAAAAACGTGCGTTGGGGCATTTCGTTACCCCTAGACGCCGTATCTAAGAAGGGGACAAATTCCCCGGACCCCCGCATTCCTAGATTGCATCTGTGTCATATGCATTCCATCATGCATTCATCCATCCCACCCATGAGATATCGGAGTTTTGATTTGCACCAGCTTTTATCTCACTTTAGTAAGCATGGGAACAAATCAAACCGGCAAGAGGTTCTACCAAGTCAAGGTCAAAAGCCTAGATACCACCAGCATCAAGGAATTAGGGCGGTTGATGGAACCCCTCCAAATGCAAACCTTCCGCAAGACTTACGGAAAGATCTTAGAGTTGACCATAGCAGAGGTGTCCATAGAAGCCATTGTATCACTTACACAATACTACGACCAGCCTTTGAGGTGCTTCACATTCGGAGACTTCCAATTAGTACCAACCATTGAAGAATTTGAGGAAATTCTAGGATGTCCCCTCGGGGGAAGAAAACCATATCTTTCCTCCGGGTGTCTCCCCTCTTTGAGCAGAATTGCAACTGTGGTCAAGGATTCAGCCAGAGGTTTGGACCGCATAAAACAGACTCGGAACGGCATAGCGGGCCTACCACAGAAGTACCTAGAAGACAAGGCGAGGGGCATGGCCAATCAAGGAGACTGGGTCCCGTTTATGGATGTGTTAGCTTTGCTAATTTTTGGGGTTGTCCTCTTTCCAAACGTGGATGGTTTGATAGACCTAGCAGCAATCGACGCTTTCCTTGCCTACCACCATAGTAAGGAAAGTCCGGTGGTAGCTGTCTTGGCAGATCTATTTGACACATTTGACCGAAGGTGCGAGAAGAGTAGCGCACGGATCATCTGTTGCTTACCCGCCCTCTGTGTTTGGTTGGTTTCACACTTGTTCCAACAAGACACAAGACATCCATGTCCGCTCCTGAGCCATCGCTCGTGTACTGAAAAGAGGAGAATGGATTGGGACCAGCTCTTGGCCGGGATAGGAGGTAGAACAATCAGTTGGTTCCCTCGATGGAAGGAAGGAAAAGAAGGAGTCCTTTTCTCATGTGGGAGATACCCAAACATTCCGCTGGTAGGAACGAGGGGTTGTATTAATTACAATCCCACGCTCGCTATAAGGCAACTAGGGTACCCCATGAGGGGAGCACCAACGGAAGAAAGCATGTCTCCTTTCCTCGTGAGGGATCTCGGCGCAGAAAATTCCAAGACTATCCAAAGAATCCATAAAGCATGGGAAACCCCGTTAAGGAAAGATCAAGAGCTTAGAGGCGTTCGTAATGGCATCATTGGTGGGTACCACGAATGGCTGAAAGTTCGCATACGAGGTTTAGATTGGCTCGCCAAGTTAAAAGTCGTCAGCGAAGAGAATTTTGAAGCACCGGAAGAGGACGAGGAAGTCCAAGCTCTCAAAAGCGAGTTAGGAAAGGCAAAACTCGCCAAGGAGAAGTTCAAGTTGGCTGCTACACACGTTCGGAAGGAGTGTGCCGGGTTACGGGAAGAGAATGCAATTACCGCAAGAGCCCTTGAACGAGAGACCAAGAGGGCTCGCAAGGAAGAGTATGGCCGGAACAAATTTCGCGGAGCTCTATGGGGTAGCAATAGTGAACTCAAGTTGCGAAGGGAAGAAAGGGACCAATCGCGAGCACATGGCATGGTTCTGAAAGAGGAGTTGATGACTTGTTCAAGGTCCAAAAGAAGCTTGTCTCAGTGTTTATGCGAGACAGAGACCAACATGTTAGCTATCATCGCCAAGTACGAAGAAGAGTTAGGTCTAGCCACGGCCCACGAGCATAGAATCGCGGATGAGTATGCTCAAGTATATGCGGAAAAAGAGGCTAGAGGAAGGGTGATCGACTCTTTACACCGAGAGGCAACCATGTGGGTGGGTCGGTTTGCTCTTACCTTGAACGGGAGTCAAGAACTTCCCCGATTGTTAGCCAAGGCCAAGGCGATGGCAGACACCTACTCCGCCCCCGAAGAGATCCATGGGCTTCTCGGCTATTGTCAGCATATGATAGACTTAATGGCCCACATAATTAGAAATCGTTAGGAAACTTGTATGGTCTCTCAGACCTTGACTAGATATGATTTCTTTTTTTGAAATAAAATGAGTTGGTCCCATGTTCTTACTCCAAAAAAAAAACTTGTGCAAATCAAATCACTCCTACATCTCATCTCTAGCATGCATTTTCTTTCTTTACCCACTCCTCACGTTTGGTTTTTTAGGGAAAACACCATAACTAAACGCGCCGCAAGGGATCCCTATCGCACCAGATCCAAATCTAGAACGATGGGTGATCAAGAGGAGACGCAGGAACAGATGAAAGCCGACATGTCGGCTCTGAAAGAACAAATGGCCTCCATGATGGAGGCCATGTTAGGTATGAAACAGCTCATGGAGAAGAACGCGGCCACTGCCGCCGCTGTCAGTTCGGCTGCCGAAGCAGACCCGACTCCCTTGGCAACTACGCACCATCCTCCCTCAAACATAGTAGGACGGGGAAGGGACACACTGGGGCACGATGGCAGCCCTCACCTGGGATACAACCGAACGGCTTACCCTTATGGACTGCCGCCCAACTATTCACCACCCATCTTGCAAGAAGATGCGGGCCACATTGCTTCTCCCGTCCATGGAAAAGAGCCTCCTCAGCAGCCCGACGAAGTCCATAAAGACCCTCAAGATTATGCTCGGAGGGATGTCGAGTTTTATCCCCCGATCCCCGAAGGGCCGGCACCGGGCACGTTGCCTCAACCCAACCTCGCAGCATCGCCAATAGTTTTGTCTATGGAAGGGCCGCCCCCGACAACTGAAGAAAGGAGGAAGCTCGATCTCCTGGAGGAAAGATTGAGGGCTGTGGAAGGATTTGGGGACTATCCATTTGCAGACATGACGGATCTTTGCTTAGTACCCGATGTTGTTATTCCCCCGAAGTTCAAAGTGCCGGACTTCGACAAGTATAAAGGGACGACTTGTCCCAAAAACCACCTCAAAATGTACTGCCGTAAGATGGGCGCCCATTCTAAAGATGAAAAGCTGTTGATACACTTCTTTCAGGATAGCTTGGCCGGAGCTGCGGTAGTGTGGTACACTAATTTGGAAGCTTCCCGTATCCGTACTTGGAAGGATCTGATTACCGCCTTCCTAAGGCAGTATCAGTACAATTCTGATATGGCTCCGGACCGTACTCAACTGCAGAATATGTTCAAGAAAGAGGGTGAAACCTTTAAAGAATATGCGCAGCGATGGAGGGATTTGGCGGCGCAAGTAGCTCCTCCCATGGTTGAGAGAGAGATGATCACCATGATGGTAGACACTCTGCCGGTGTTCTACTATGAGAAGCTAGTGGGTTACATGCCGTCCAGCTTTGCGGATCTGGTGTTTGCCGGGGAAAGAATCGAGGTGGGATTGAAGAGAGGAAAGTTTGATTACGTTTCCTCCACAAACGTGAACGCCAAAAGAATCGGGGCAACAGGGGCAAAAAGGAAGGAAGGAGATGCCCATGCCGTCTCTTCAACGCCCGCATGGGTCAAACCCCAGCAAACACCTCATGGTACCCATCAGTACGCGCAACATCACCCAAGCTTCTCGGCTCCTGCTGGGAACGCCTCTAGCTCAACACCCGTACAGCCTAAGGCACCCACCCAGAGGGAAGCTCCCCAAGTTCCAACTCCGAACGCGACTCGACCAGCCGATAATTCCAACACGACAAGGAACTTCCCTCCGAGACCGTTGCCGGAATTCACCCCGCTCCCAATGACGTACGAAGATCTTCTACCATCCCTCATCGCCAATCATTTGGCCGTGGTAACTCCCGGAAGGGTCTTCGAACCCCCTTTCCCGAAGTGGTATGACCCTAATGCAACTTGCAAGTACCATGGGGGTGCCCCGGGGCATTCCATCGAAAAATGCATGGCCCTTAAATACAAGGTCCAACATCTAATGGATGCCGGATGGCTGACTTTCCAAGAGGATCGGCCCAATGTGAGGACCAACCCGCTCGCCAATCATGGAGGGGGAGCTGTTAATGCAGTTGAATCCGATAGGCCCCACAGGTCTAAACCGTTGAGAGATGTGGCAGCCCCTAGGAGGTTTATCTTTGAGGCCCTACAAAAAGGAGGGGTAATTCCCCATAGTGGGTGTAAGGAGGATTCCTGTCTGCTACATCCCGGCGAGATGCATGACATGGAGACGTGTTTGGAAGTAGAGGAATTGTTGCAACGGATGATAGACCAAGGTCGACTAGAAGTCGGCATTAAAGGAAAAGAAGAGCCGCATATATGCATGCAATCTACGGAGGGGAGCGGTATTGCGAAGCCCAAACCCTTGGTGATATACTTTACTAAAAGTGCAGCCTCGCAAAAGCCTGGGCATCCCTTAATGGTCAAACCTGTTCCTTTCCCGTACCAGAATAGTCACGCGGTCCCGTGGAGATATACACCTCCGGAGAAGAAGGAAGAAGAGGTCACAGACGTCAGCTCGCTGTCGGCTAAAGTAACAAATATCACGGGACTGAGTGGTGTGACCCGTAGTGGTCGTGTGTTCGCACCTCCGGACCTACCGGTCCAACCCGCCGACGTCAAGGGAAAAGGAAAGGTGGTGGAGGAACAAGATGGCGAAGCACCCCACGCTTCGAATAAAGATATTCCAGCAAAGGGGCCCCCAGAGAAAAGGGATGGTAGAAAGGAGGTGTCGCTAGAGGAAGCCAGCGAGTTCCTTCGGATAATTCAGCAGAGCGAATTCAAGGTTATCGAACAGCTCAACAAAACCCCGGCTAGGGTCTCGCTGCTAGAGTTACTTATGAGCTCCGAGCCTCATCGGGCTCTGCTAGTAAAAGTGCTGAACGAGGCTCACGTGGCCCAAGATATTTCGGTAGAAGGTTTCGGAGGGCTGGTCAACAATATCACTGCCAACAACTATCTTGCCTTCGCCGAAGAAGAAATCCCCGCCGAGGGGAGAGGGCATAATAAGGCTTTACACGTATCAGTCAAGTGTATGGACCATATCGTGGCCAAGGTACTTATCGATAATGGTTCCAGTTTAAACGTGATGCCTAAGAGCACTTTGGACAAGTTACCATTCAATGCTTCCCATTTAAAACCAAGTTCAATGGTGGTTCGGGCCTTCGACGGCACTCGCCGAGAGGTTAGGGGAGAGATCGATCTCCCAGTACAAATAGGCCCTCACACCTGTCAAGTCACCTTCCAAATAATGGACATTAACCCACCCTACAGTTGCCTGTTGGGGCGCCCGTGGATCCACTCAGTGGGTGTTGTGCCTTCTACACTCCACCAAAAGCTGAAATTCGTAGTGGAGGGGCACTTGGTCATCGTGTCAGGCGAGGAAGATATCTTGGTAAGCTGCCCATCCTCCATGCCTTATGTGGAAGCCGCAGAAGAATCGTTAGAAACCGCTTTCCAGTCTTTTGAGGTGGTCAGCATTTCCTCCGTGGACTCCCTCTTTGGGCAACCTTGTCTGTCCGATGCGGCGGTAATGATGGCCCGAGTTATGTTGGGGAACGGTTATGAACCCGGGATGGGTTTAGGCAAAGACAATGGCGGCATAACTAGCCTGATAAAAACCCAAGGAAATCGTGGGAAGTATGGTTTAGGCTATAAGCCCACTCAGGCAAACATGAAAAGAAGCATCGCGGGAAGGAAGAACAGTGGTCAGAGCTCGCGTTGGAGGCAAGAAAGTGAAGGAAGCCCGCCCTGCCACATAAGTAGAAGTTTTATAAGTGCGGGTCTGGGAGACGAAGGTCAAGTGGTCGCGATATGTGAAGATGATGTTCCAAGTACTTTGGATTTGGTCCGACCATGCCCTCCTGATTTCCAACTGGGAAATTGGCGGGTGGAGGAACGCCCCGGCATTTACGCAACAAGCATAATGTAAACCTTTACGGTTTTAAAAGCTCTATAGTTGGGCCTAGGCTTTAGAGTTTTCATTTTGTTAAGGCTTTGCGTCTTTTGTCTTTGAATTTATAATACAAGGATCTTTCTTCATCTGTTCCTGGTCTCTACCCATTCTCATTCATTTGCATGTTTACTTCTTTTTCTGAAACGGCAGATCCGATGACGAGTCCCCCGAAGGTACTAATACCTGGGACCCGTCTATCAACTTTGAGCAAGAAATGAACCAAACGGAAGATGAAGGAGATGAGGAGGTGGGACTTCCTTCGGAACTAGAAAGAATGGTTGCCCATGAGGACCAAGAAATGGGGCCTCATCAAGAAGAAACAGAGCTAGTAGACTTAGGAATTGGCAGTGGAAAGAGGGAAGTAAAGATAGGTACAGGCATTACCGCACCTATCCGTGAAGAATTAATAACCCTGCTAAAAGACTACCAAGACATCTTTGCTTGGTCATACCAAGATATGCCCGGTTTGAGTTCTGACATTGTGCAGCACCGATTGCCTCTAAATCCCGGGTGTTCCCCAGTAAAACAGAAATTGAGGAGGATGAAACCCGAAACGTCCTTGAAGATAAAAGAAGAAGTGAAGAAGCAGTTTGACGCTGGATTTCTGGCCGTCGCTCGGTATCCAGAATGGGTTGCCAACATCGTACCAGTTCCTAAAAAGGGTGGGAAAGTACGAATGTGTGTAGATTACCGGGACCTGAATCGGGCCAGTCCCAAGGACAATTTTCCGTTACCACACATCGATATCCTCGTAGATAACACGGCCAATTTCGCTTTGTTTTCCTTCATGGATGGTTTCTCTGGTTACAATCAGATAAAGATGGCGCCCGAGGATATGGAAAAGACTACCTTCGTCACCCTGTGGGGAACGTTCTGTTACAAGGTGATGTCCTTTGGACTCAAGAACGCCGGGGCAACTTATCAACGGGCCATGGTAGCTTTGTTCCATGATATGATGCATCAAGAGATCGAGGTCTACGTGGACGACATAATCGCTAAATCTAACTCTGAGGAAGAACACCTTGTCAACCTGCGGAAGTTGTTCGAAAGGCTTAAGAAATATCAATTAAGGTTGAACCCCGCTAAGTGTACCTTTGGGGTCAAATCAGGGAAATTGCTTGGTTTCGTTGTAAGCCAGAAAGGGATAGAGGTAGACCCCGAAAAAGTGAAGGCTATCCTTGAGATGCCAGAACCCCGTACGGAGAGGCAAGTCCGAGGTTTCCTGGGGCGCTTGAATTATATTGCCAGATTCATATCACAGCTCACCGCCATTTGTGAGCCGTTGTTTAAACTCTTGCGCAAAAACCAAACTGATCGGTGGAATAAGGATTGCCAAGAGGCTTTTGGAAGGATCAAAAAGTGCCTAATGAATCCTCCCGTGCTTATGCCACCAGTACCTGGAAGGCCTCTCATTTTGTACATGACAATCTTGGACGAGTCAATGGGGTGTATGCTGGGGCAACATGACGAATCCGGGAAGAAAGAGCGCGCTGTTTACTACCTAAGCAAGAAGTTCACGACCTGTGAGATGAATTACTCCTTGCTCGAAAGAACGTGTTGTGCTTTAGTATGGGCATCCCATCGCCTAAGGCAGTATATGCTGAGTCATACTACCTGGTTGATATCCAAAATGGACCCGGTTAAGTACATCTTTGAAAAGCCAGCTCTCACAGGACGAATCGCCCGGTGGCAAGTCTTGCTATCTGAGTTTGATATAGTCTACGTCACCCAAAAGGCGATAAAAGGAAGCGCTTTGGCAGATTATTTGGCTCAGCAGCCTCTTAACGACTACCAGCCCATGCATCCGGAATTCCCGGATGAGGACATCATGGCCTTGTTCGAGGAAAGGTTGGACGAAGATCGGGACAAATGGACTGTATGGTTTGACGGAGCGTCAAACATTCTAGGTCATGGCGTTGGGGCAGTGTTGATCTCTCCGGACAATCAATGTGTACCTTTCACAGCCAGGCTAGGATTCGACTGCACCAACAACATGGCCGAATATGAGGCATGTGCCCTAGCCGTCCAGGCAGCAATTGACTCCAATGTCAAACTACTCAAGGTGTACGGCGACTCGGCATTGGTAATCCATCAGCTGAGAGGGGAATGGGAAACTAGAGATCCCAAGCTGATACCCTACAAAGCCTATATCAAGGAATTGGCTAAGACCTTCGATGAGATCTCCTTCCATCATGTTCCCCGCGAGGAAAATCAAATGGCGGATGCACTTGCTACATTGGCATCTATGTTCCAGCTAACACCGCACGGGGACCTACCCTACATTGAATTTCAGTGTCGTGGCAAACCCGCACATTGTTGCCAAGTGGAGGAGGAACGAGATGGAAAGCCCTGGTATTACGACATCAAGCGATATGTCGAAAGCAAAGAATACCCGCCAGAGATTGCCGACAATGATAAAAGGACATTGAGGAGGTTGGCAGCCAGTTTCTTCATGAGCGGAGGCACACTGTATAAGAGAAATCACGACATGACACTCCTGCGATGTGTGGATGCCAAGGAGGCAAATCACATGATCGAGGAAGTCCATGAGGGCTCGTTTGGAACGCACGCCAACGGGCATGCTATGGCCAGGAAGATCTTAAGAGCAGGTTATTACTGGCTTACCATGGAAAGTGATTGTTGTGTCCATGTGAGGAAGTGCCACAAATGTCAAGCGTTCGCAGATAATGTCAATGCCCCACCACATCCTCTGAATGTCATGTCCGCCCCTTGGCCTTTCTCCATGTGGGGAATAGATGTCATCGGGGCCATTGAGCCCAAGGCCTCGAATGGTCATCGCTTCATCCTCGTAGCGATAGATTATTTCACCAAGTGGGTCGAGGCGGCTTCATATACCAATGTCACGAGGAATGTGGTGGTCAGGTTCATTAAGAAAGAGATCATTTGCCGATATGGTTTGCCAAGGAAGATTATCACGGACAACGGCACCAACCTGAATAATAAGATGATGGCAGAAATGTGCGAGGAGTTTAAAATCCAGCATCACAATTCCACGCCCTACCGGCCAAAGATGAATGGAGCCGTGGAAGCGGCCAATAAGAATATCAAAAAGATTATCCAAAAGATGACCGTGTCATACAAGGATTGGCACGAGATGCTCCCATTCGCGTTACACGGTTACCGGACTTCAGTGCGAACGTCAACTGGGGCAACGCCGTTCTCATTGGTATATGGGATGGAGGCGGTGTTACCGTTTGAGGTGGAAGTCCCGTCGTTAAGGATCTTGGCGGAATCCGGGTTAAAGGAATCAGAGTGGGCTCAAACACGCTACGATCAGCTCAACTTCATTGAGGGCAAGCGCTTAACAGCCATGAGTCATGGGCGCTTATACCAGCAGAGAATGAAGAGTGCATTCGACAAGAAAGTACGCTTACGCAAGTTCCATGAGGGAGACCTTGTGCTAAAGAAAATGTCCCATGCTGTCAAGGACCATCGAGGGAAATGGGCCCCGAACTACGAAGGGCCTTTTGTTGTGAAGAGGGCTTTTTCCGGAGGAGCCCTGGTGCTTACCAACATGGATGGCGAAGAGCTACCTTCACCCGTGAACTCTGATGTCGTCAAACAATATTATGCTTAGAAGCTGGGGCAATTAAGGATGTCGCTGCATGTTCTCTATCTTTACGCGTTTTCTAGATTTCCCCCCGGGGATTTCCGGTCCATTGTATCTCTTGTTACGATCTTTCAAAGAAATGAACATGGATTTGAGGCTTTTAGTCCTCATGTTAGTTTCACACCTTGCGTTAATTTTTGATCGCCTGAGCCCTTCCGCTCAGTTCATGGGATCCCCCAAGCGCTTAATTAGAATTGAACCTGAACCAACTTTCCCTAAATTTTCAGCGTTTGAAAACATTCATGCATACGCATACGCATACGCATGTATATTGTTGTGGTAAAACAGGGGCAGGATCACCTTGGGCTACCCTCTGGGGTGAAGACAAAACATGAATGGCAGAAACCAGTCAAGGTAGGGTAATGATGCGGCCAAGATTGGCCATACCTGGTTGTTTATTACTTACTGGTACTTAAGGATGAACGCAAGCGGGGATGGGGTCACGTACGACCGATCGTTGCTCTTCTCTTTGCGAAACAAGCAGGGAATGTCGCTGCAAGGCAGCCCCGTATCCTTTCTATTTTGTAGCTTTCTTTTACTATTTGTTTGTTTTAAAAAGGAAAAGAGTAATAATAAGATAAGTAATCAACGCCTAATTCTAACCTAAGTAAGTTCAAGTTAGGCAAAATGCTAATCCATGAGAAGGGAGAGGACATGGTCAATGTTCCCCTAAAAAAAAAAAAAAAAAAAAAAAAAAAAAAAGTGCAGGTTAGCTCGCCTGGGCGAGCCACCTCTGCACCAAAATATAAAAATGACGAAGGGGGGGACGTTTTTTATTCAAAAACTTCCCCCCCTCATTCAAAAAAGAAGGCTCACGGGACTCACGGATTTTGCAGCCCTTAGGTCACCATTTTTTGCGTTTTTGATTCCGTTTTGCTCTATTATTCGTCTCCAACAGGTAAGTACCTCATTCTTGGGCTTTCTAGCTTTCCATTGATGTATTTTGGTGCCCTAAATTGCATGTGTTTGCTAAGAAACGTGAGGGATTTATCCTCAGATTGTTGCTTGTTTTTGTTGGATTGAGGGGTTGTAAGGGATGGCCTTGGCCTAGGGTGTATTCTGAAGTAATGGCGCATGCCACATTGTCCCCATTCTCTTGATATTCGTGCCTAAACATGCGCCCACCAAGTGCTCGGTGAAATGCCTCAACGAGATATGAGCATGGTTTTGTGAGCTTTGGGTTGTGGGACTGTTTTATATGTATAGGGGCAGCATGAAGGATTTAAAATGAGTGCCCGAATGCAATTCTAGGCCTAGGAACCCAAGCTTTTAATTTCAATACAAGAAAGCATGACTTACGCCTAGGAATCTAAGTTTTGGTTTTGAATGAAAAAAGGCATGAATATTAGGACATGT
Source organism: Glycine max (assembly GCF_000004515.6). Classification (NCBI taxonomy): domain Eukaryota; kingdom Viridiplantae; phylum Streptophyta; class Magnoliopsida; order Fabales; family Fabaceae; genus Glycine; species Glycine max. The sequence goes on along the minus strand of NC_038248.2, from coordinate 30,112,721 downwards.
TTGAGAGGTTGTTAATAGAATTTAAATTTGGCTGCCCCATGAGGAATACCTTGCACCTAGGTAGCATGGAAAATACCTTTCAACGGTATGTATATATGTAAATATATATAGCATGGAAATGCCTTGCAAAATGTTGAATAAAATGCCTTGCAGAAAGTTGAATAAAATGCCTTGCATAATGTGAATATATATAGCATGAAGTGCCTTACAAAGTGTTGGATGGGTAGCGTAAAAGTGTTTTTCAAAATATGTGTATTTGTGAGTAGGTAACAAAAGAAGCCTTCCAAAAAAATGTGTGTGTATATATATAGGATGTAGCATGAAAAGGTTTGTCAAAAAATATGTACATGGATAGGTGTCGTAAAATGCTTCACACAAAATTTTTATGTGTGCAAATACGTATGTGTCATAAAATAGCACGACCCCAATATGATTATTTTATAAAGTGCATGTTGACACTCGGGCCATGAGAAGTGTTGTTTGGCCCTTGTTTGTAATGATTGTTATATTTCTTGTAAACTAACTTTCCAAATGTTTGCCTTCGCAGGAATGGCCCCGAGGAAGCTTGCCTCAAAGAGGTCCAGGAAGGACAAGGCGGCCGAAGGAACTAGTTCCGCCCCGGAGTACGACAGTCACCGCTTTAGGAGCGTTGTACACCAGCAGCGCTTTGAAGCCATCAAGGGATGGTCGTTTCTCCGGGAGCGACGCGTCCAGCTCAGGGACGACGAGTATACTGATTTTCAGGAGGAAATAGGGCGCCGGCGGTGGGCACCACTGGTTACTCCTATGGCCAAGATTGATCCAGAAATAGTCCTTGAATTTTATGCTAATGCTTGGCCAACAGAGGAGGGCGTGCGTGACATGAGATCCTGGGTTAGGGGTCAGTGGATCCCGTTCGATGCCGACGCTATCAGCCAGCTCCTGGGATATCCGATGGTGTTGGAAGAGGGCCAGGAATGCGAGTATGGCCAGAGGAGGAACCGGTCTGATGGGTTCGATGAGGAGGCCATCGCCCAGCTGCTATGTATGCCGGGGCAGGATTTTGCCCGGACTGCTGCAGGGAGGCGAGTGCGAATCATGCGCACCAATATGACCACCCTGACCCAGATATGGATGACGTTGCTCCTCAGCAACATCCTGCCCACCGATCATAATTCCGACCTCCCCATGCCTAAGTGTCAGCTGGTGTACGCCATCCTGACACGGATGAGCATCCATGTGGCTCAGTTAATCGCTGATGCCATCTATATTTTTGCAGGTATGGCGCCCACTAGGCACCCTTTGGACCCAGATAAGTCCAACAGGGCCCTGGGATTCCCCGCACTGATCACAGGACTCTGCCAGTCGTTCGGAGTCCCCGTCGCACCTACCAAGGTGATTCGGCCGCCTATCACCCGGGCTTTTATTGAGAAGTACTGTACCCAGAGACAGGGTCAGGGTGATGCTCCACAGGCCGCAGGCGCGCCCCCACCACCTCATCAGGCGGGCCAGGCTGGGGCATTCGACATGGAGCAGTATTTACGACATTTGGTTCGCCAGCAGGCAGCCAACCACCGAGCACATGTACGGACCCATGATTGTCTGTACCAGATGAGCCTTAGCATGCAGAGCCAGGGCTTCGCTCCTTTTTCATGCCCTACTCCAGACCAGTTCAGGGCAGAGGTTGCATGGCCCGGAGATTGGCCCGAGGCCCAAGCAGGAGGGACACCCCCAGAAGCTCCCGGCGATGGAGAAGAAGCCCACGAGGATGAGGAGATGGCTGATTTGCTTGACTTCTTGGGAGGGAGTGGAGACACGTGACTGGGAGATCCCCAGATTCATGTTTTCTTTCATATTTCTTTTGTCATTTTTTTTTATTATTCTATGTTATTGTTTTGACTTGAGAGACTAACGTTTGTTTTTGTTGTTTCGATTGTCATTTGTACAGCGCATGCATTTTTGTTTAGATTGGTGCGTTAGTATTTATATATCATTACTATCGATGATGTTTGAAATTCTGGAACCGTGTAGAGTTCTTCGTTTAGGAACATCGTCCAAAGTATATATGTAAAATAAACAAAAAAATCATGATAAAAATAGAAATAGAAAAGGAAAGAAAATGAAATAGAAAAGAAAAGAAAGTGAAAAGAAAAAGAGGGCAAATAGGGGAAGAAGGGCAAGTAAGGAAAAAGGTAGAAAAAAGGAAAAAATAGGTTGTCTAGCTAAAAAACAGCATGCTTTTGAAAAGAAACGATTTCCAACTTTTCTTTGAAAAAGTTCATTGATCATAACCAATTTTTGGAAAATGTGTCTACACCTGAAGGGTGAATGCTGTGAAATTTCCCCGGACGCCCGAAATGGACTCGGATGAATGCACAAATTGATAAAAGAACATATTTTGGAAACATTGGGTTGATTAAAATAGAGGAAACGAATCCTGAGCCCTAGCATCACATGACCATAAAAATTTGACACTTGAGTGTCCGCATAGGTGCATGCATGACCAGTTTTGCATAAAGTTTCCAAATCATCATTTTTGCATTTGTGTCATGGAAATAATGTGGGGCATCCCTTTTATCCTTGAACCAAACCAAACCCTGACATGTATCATGTCTAGCCATTCTACAAGCTTTGAGCCAAAATCCTGACTCACCATAAACCTTGACCCAGGGTGAGAATGCCAATCCTTACCCTCGGAAGCAAAAAAAGAATAGAGGGGAAATTTCCGATCAAAGAAAAAGAGAAGGAAAATTTCCAATGAAAGCAAAAAAGAAATGAAGGAAAATTCCCCAATCAAAGAGTGGGAGAAAGCAAAAAAAGGAAAAGAAGGAAAATTCCCCAATCAAAGAGTGGGAGAAAGCAAAAAGAAAAGAAAGGAAAATTCCCAATCAAAGAATGGGAGAAAGTAAAAAAGGAAGAAGAAGAAGGAAAGAAAGCTCCTGATCAAGGATCGAAAGAAACCAGAAGAAATGTGCAGAGAGGTCTTTGGACCAGACAATATCTGAACAGTACAGAATTGTCACCAAATGAACGAAAAAAGAAGGAAAGGGAACCACGACCTAAAATAGTCTTCTCCCTTTGATTACCAACCAAAATCCCGTGCGCTAGCGACTTTTTTTTTCTCGCCCCGCACTAAAAAAAAAAAACAAAAAAAAGAAAAAGCCAGAAAAATCAAAAGCCAAAAACACATAAAAACCGAAAGAAGAAACCATCAAAAGAACCCATTCCCAAGGGAAGCCCTATTGATCCATGATCACGCATGTAATTTTTGATTTGATAGGAAATAATTTGCAAAGTCAAGTCATGACATATCTATGGTTCGGAATTAGGATGAAACACTTACCTGTGCGAGATTGATACACTTTGAGTGGATTTCTTCTATTTTTGTCGAACCCAGTGTTTCCTCTAAATGGTCATTTAGAAACGAAATGCTAACATCCAAGATCTCATTTATGGTTATGGGGGATCCCATCAGCAGACTCTCCTTCCCTGGTAGGCGCATTGTTTGTCACTCAAATCATATGCTGCTCTAAAATCAGTTGGAATATTTGTCTCTTTGCTAAAACATGTTTGCATTTTAGTGGAGAAAACACCGAGACTTTTTCAAGTCTCACAAGTTATCCAGAACTACGTAGGTCTGAGTTCCTCATTGGAGGATACGTAGGAGCAAGAGCCTCGCTTTTGTCGACCACACCGCCTTTTGTTGCCATGACTCAAGAGCTGGTAGACCGCGGAGACACCTTACGGTTATCCGCACTCCTTTGCTAATTAGACACAGTTGTTGTCCGATGGCACGCAGAGACCAAGTTTGGTCATCCTGCACACATGATACGCGGGGATACCTTACGGTTATCCGCACCCCTTTGCTATTTAGACACAGTTGTTGTCCGATGGCACGCAGAGACCAAGTTTGGTCATTCTGCACACATGATACGCGGGGATACCTTACGGTTATCCGCACCCCTTTGCTATTTAGACACAGTTGTTGTCCGATGGCACGCAGAGACCAAGTTTGGTCATTCTGCACACATGATACGCGGGGATACCTTACGGTTATCCGCACCCCTTTGCTATTTAGACACAGTTGTTGTCCGATGGCACGCAGAGACCAAGTTTGGTCATTCTGCACCCAAGATACGCGGAGATACCTTACGGTTATCCGCACCCTTTTGTCATCCAGAGGCGGCGGGCCCGATGACAAGCAGAGACCAAGTTTGGTCATTCTGCACCCAAGATACGCGGAGATACCTTACGGTTATCCGCACCCTTTTGTCATCCAGAGGCGGCGGGCCCGATGACAAGCAGAGACCAAGTTTGGTCATTCTGCACCCAAGATACGCGGAGATACCTTACGGTTATCCGCACCCTTTTGTCATCCAGAGGCGGCGGGCCCGATGACAAGCAGAGACCAAGTTTGGTCATTCTGCACCCAAGATACGCGGAGATACCTTACGGTTATCCGCACCCTTTTGTCATCCAGAGGCGGCGGGCCCGATGACAAGCAGAGACCAAGTTTGGTCATTCTGCACCCAAGATACGCGGAGATACCTTACGGTTATCCGCACCCTTTTGTCATCCAGAGGCGGCGGGCCCGATGACAAGCAGAGACCAAGTTTGGTCATTCTGCACCCAAGATACGCGGAGATACCTTATGGTTATTCGCACCCATTCTTTTGCTATCTGTAAGACAGAACGCTTGATAGCATGCAGAGGCTGACACAGTCTTCTGCACCTTTTGTTCCTCCGGGGACAACAAAGTCATTTACATGTGGAAATTTCATGGTCACCCGCGACTCTCGTCAGCCGAGAGGAGCGAAATTAGTGTCATACGCTGATTTTCGGGGACCTTTGCTTGATGACATGCGACCATTCTTTGGTCCTTGTGAGGTGCTTGGCATCCATCATCAGGCAGTTTGTGAAATCCTAGGAACGACAAGTCACGGTCACCCGCGACTCTCGTCAACCGAGAGGAGCGAAATTAGTGTCATACACTGATTTTCGGGTACCTTTGCTTGATAACATGCGACCATTCTTTGGTCCTTGTGAGGTGCTTGGCGCCCGTCATTAGGCAATTTGTGAAATTTTGGGAACAACAAGTCATTGGCATGTGGAGATTTTATGGTCACCCGCGACTCTCGCCAAGTCGAGAGGAGCGAAATTAGTGTCTTATCTTTACTTTTCTTTTATCTCCAATAAAAGACAAGTAAAGAGGGGCAACTGTCATACCCTAATTTCGTCCGGGAACCTTTGCTCGATGACGTGCGACCATTCTTTTGTCCTCGTGAGGTGCTTGGCACCCATCATTAGGCAATTTGTGAAATTTCAGGACATGCCGGAAAACCAAAAAAATATTGATGCACAATCCGTAAGTTTCCGTGACACACCGGAAATCAAAAGGAAGCGTCGTTGCATAATTAAGTGAGGTTCCGTAACATTCCGTAAGTCAAAAAGGGGATGATTATGTAATCCGCAAGGTTCCGTAACAATTACGGAAAGAAAACAAGTATCGTTACGAAATTCGTAAGTTTCCGTAACTTTACGAAAAAAGAATCACCAAAAAACAGCAGAGGGGGTGAACTTAGTAAAAATGGGGGTGCAAATAGCACCCAGGCCCATTTGGGCCCTCCAGAAGGTTCCTCCAGAAGGCGGTTGCTTCTGGAGGAAGCAACCCTGCTCGCCTGGGCGAGCTGAGCTCGCCTGGGCGAGCTGGGCGGCAAGCATCTCCCCTATTTTGCTATAAATAGGGGAGAAAATGAAGAAGAAAAGGATCCCAGCCCTTTAGGCACTTCTCTCTCTTTGGAATTTGCTTGGAAAAATTGTTTCCGTGAAGAAAATCTAAGCCGAGGCGCTTCCGAAACGTTTCCGTAACGTTTTCAGTGAGGAATCTCGCAAAGGTTTGAACCGTTCTTCGACGTTCTTCATTCGTTCTTCATCGTTCTTCGATCTTCAACGGGTAAGTACCTCGAACCAAGCTTTTCGATTCATTCTATGCACCCGTAGTGGTCCACATTGTGTTTCGTGCATTTTGATTCTCATTTTGTTTACTCTTTATACCCCCTGTTGACGTGCTTATGCCATTTTACTTAAGTCATTTCTCGCTTAACTTAAAAATAAAATAAATTTTCACCGAACATTTGAATTGCATTATCCGTTAACTTCGGTTAAAATAAATTTCGACCGTTCGGTCATGCCGTAACCACGTTGGAAATCAAAAAGAGGTAAAAAAATAATATAAATAATCAAAAAAACATCTTTTAGTAAAATAAAGCGGAAAATCAATCGGACGTTTTCTCTTTGGGATTGCTCATTCTTAATCGAATTGATTAATAACTAAAGTGAAACTAAAGGCTAAGATCAATTCGCCTAGTCAAGCTCGTCCATAAAAATAGGCTTTTGAAGTTTGTCGTTTCATTTCCTCACTAAGTAAAATGGATCATTTTTAAGGTCCAACGCCTTAAAATGATCACCTCTTAAAATAAAAAAGAAACACTTTGTTCCGAAAGAACTACGTAGGTCTGAGTTCCTCCTTGAGGATACGTAGGAGCAAAAGTCCCGCTTTTGTCGACCACCCCAAAAGATCGTTAATGGTCCAACACCTTAACGTTTCTCTCCTTTCAAAATCAAAAGATCATTTAATGGTCCAACACCTTAAATGACCTTTTTGTTCAATAAAAACATATTTTGCAAAAAGGACAAAAACAACTTAACCAAACACTTTGTTCCAAAAGAACTACGTAGGTCTGATTTTCTCATCCCAAATTGAGGAATACGTAGGAGCAAAGGGAAACACCCTTGTCGACCACAAAAAAGGAAAAATATAAAAAGGATATAAGGACATAAAAGGGAACGTAAAAATCAAAGTCATGTTTGCACATTCGATTAAAGGTTGCCGTCCCTTGGGACGGACGTATGGGGTGCTAATACCTTCCCCGTGCGTAAATACAACTCCCGAACCTTTCACTTAAAAGTTCGTAGATCGCGTCTTTTCCGGTTTTTCCGACGTTTTCCTCGAATAAACGTTGGTGGCGACTCCGCGCGTATTCCTTTCGTGGAACACGCATCCCGCGAGTCTCGCGTCGCCCTCCCGCCGAAGGGTAGGTTGCGACACCGACCAATAGGCGACCAAGTCCAAAGCCAAAGGTAAGCAAAGTACTAGGTCCATGACCGACAAATCATTAGGAGTCCAGCTCAAGACGTTAAAGAAGCGCTACTAGGAGGCAACCTAGTACCTTTTGAATCTATGCTTGTTATTTGATCACTTTTTATAGTAGGACACACCTAGTTGCTCATGATCCTAAGAATTTAAATAAAACGAGCACAAGCTCGGAAGGTAGTCATACCTCACAAAATATATGTATGCGTGTTTAGGTAGTGAAAAATACCTTAGATATGCATGTATGTAATTTAGGTAGCAAACAACTACCTCACAAAATATATATATGTATGTTTAGGTAGCAAGATACCTTAGATATGCATGTATGTAAACAAAAACACACTTCACAAAATATATATATGTATGTTTAGGTAGCAAGATACCTTAGATATGCATGTATGTAGCAAAAAGATACCTCACAAAATATATATATATGTATGTTTAGGTAGCAAGATACCTTGGATATGCATGTATATAGCAAAAATACCTCACAAAAATATACACATGTTTAGGTAGCAAAATACCTCATGAAAAAAAAAAGAAAAAAAAACAAAAACAAACAAGAAAAAGAAATAAACAAATGATAAAAAGGAAAAAGATGGGAAAAAGAAAAATAAGTTGTCTAGCTGAAAAACCAACATGCTTTTGAAAAGAGATGACTTCCAACTTTTCTTTGAAAAAATTCATAACCAATTTTTGAAAAAAAAAGTGTGTATACACCTGAAGGGTGAACGCTGTGAAAATTTTCCCGGACGCCCGAAATGGACTCGGATGAATGCACAAATGGATAAAAGAACATATTTTGGAAACATTGGGTTGATTTAAAATAGAGGAAATGAATCCTGAGCCCTAGCATCACATGACCATAAAAATTTGACACTTGAGTGTCCACATAGGTGCATGCATGACCAGTTTTGCATAAAATTTCCAAATCATCATTTTTGCATTTGTGTCATGGAAATAATGTGGGGCATCCCTTTTATCCTTAAACCAAACCAAACCCTGACATGTATCATGTTTAGCCATTCTACAAACCTTGAGCCAAAATCCTGGCTCACCATAAACCTTGATCCAGGGTGAGAATGTCAATCCTTACCCTCGGAAGCAAAAAAGAAAAGAAGGAAAATTTCCAATCAAAGAGAAAGCAAAAAAAAAAAAAGAAGAAAAGAAAGGAAATTCCAAATCAAAGAGTGGGAGAAAGCAAAAAGAAGAAAATAAAGGAAATTCCCAATCAAAGAGTGGGAGAAAGCAAAAAGAAAAGAAAGAAAATTCCCAATCAAAGAATGGGAGAAAGTAAAAAAAAGAAGAAGAAGAAGAAGAAGGAAAGAAAGCTCCTGATCAAGGATCGAAAGAAAAAAGAAGAAATGTGCAGAAAGGTCTTTGGACCGGACAATATCTGAACAATACAGAATTGTCACCAAATGAACAAAAAGAAGGAAGGGAAACCACGACCTAAAGTGGTCTTCTCCCTTTAATTGCCAACCAAAATCTTGTGTGCTAGCGACTTTTTCGCCCCGCACTAAACCAAAACAGAAAAGGAAAAAAGCCGAAAAAGGGCCAAAAAAAAAGAAGAGGTCAAAATCCGAGAAAACCACCAAAAGAACCCATTCTCAAGGGAAGTCCTATTGATCCATGATCACACATGTAATTTTTGATTTGATAGGAAATAATTTGCAAAGTCAAGTCATGACATATCTATGGTTCGGAATTAGGATAAAACACTTACCTGTGCGAGATTGATACACTTTGAGTGGATTTCTTCTATTTTGGTCGAACCCAGTGTTTACTCTAAATGGTCATTTAGAAATGAAATGCTAAACATCCAAAATCTCATTTATGGTTATGAGAAAATTTCATCAGCATACTCTCCTTCCCCGGTAGACGCATTGTTTTTCACTCAAGAAGCATATGCTGCTCTAAATCGGTTGGAATATTTGTCTCTTTGCTAAAGCAAGTTTGCATTTTAGTGGAGAAAACACCGAGACTTTTTCAAGTCTCACAAGTTATCTAGAACTACGTAGGTCTGAGTTCCTCATAGGAGGATACGTAGGAGCAAGAGCCTCGCTTTTGTCGACCACACCACCTTTTGTTGTCATGACCCAAGAGCTGGTAGCCCGCGGAGACACCTTACGGTTATCCGCACCTTGTCATTCAGTGACCCCAAGTGTGATTGATGAGCAGAGGCCAATGTGGTCATCTGCGCCCTTTCCGGAGATGTCGGCATCTTCTGGTGGAGACTTTTTCAAGTCTCACAAGTTATCTAGAACTACGTAGGTCTGAGTTCCTCATTGGAGGATACGTAGGAGCAAGAGCCTTGCTTTTGTCGGCCACCCCATAATATCTGTCATACTGACCCTGAGGTCATGTGACATGCACCCTTTTGTCATCCAGAGGCGGCGGGCCCGATGACATGCGGAGACAAAATTTGGTCATTCCGCACCCCTTTGCCATTCAGACACAGTCGTGTCCGATGGCGCGCAGAGACAAAATTTGGTCATTCTGCACCCTTTTGTCATCCAGAGGCGGCGGGCCCAATGACATGCGGAGACAAAATTTGGTCATTCCGCACCCCTTTGCCATTCAGACACAGTCGTGTCCGATGGCGCGCAGAGACAAAATTTGGTCATTCTGCACCGTTTGTCATCCAGAGGCGGCGAGCCCGATGACATGCGGAGACAAAATTTGGTCATTCCGCACCCCTTTGCCATTCAGACACAGTCGTGTCCGATGGCGCGCAGAGACAAAATTTGGTCATTCTGCACCCTTTGTCATCCAGAGGCGGCGGGCCCGATGACATGCGGAGACAAAATTTGGTCATTCCGCACCCCTTTGCCATTCAGACACAGTCGTGTCCGATGGCTCGCAAAGACAAAATTTGGTCATTCTGCACCCTTTGTCATCCAGAGGCGGCGGGCCCAATGACATGCGGAGACAAAATTTGGTCATTCCGCACCCCTTTGTCATTCAGACACAGGCGTGTCCGATGGCGCGCAGAGACAAAATTTGGTCATTCTGCACCCTTTGTCATCCAGAGGTGACGGGCCCGATGACATGCGGAGACAAAATTTGGTCATTCCGCACCCCTTTGCCATTCAGACACAGTCATGTCCGATGGCGCGCAGAGACAAAATTTGGTCATTCTGCACCCTTTGTCATCCAGAGGCGGCGGGCCCGATGACATGCGGAGACAAAATTTGGTCATTCCGCACCCCTTTGCCATTCAGACACAGTCGTGTCCGATGGCGCGCAGAGACAAAATTTGGTCATTCTGCACCCTTTGTCATCCAGAGGCGGCAGGCCCGATGACACGCGGAGATTTACATCATCTTGTGCACTCACAAGATCTGTCATACTGACTTTTTAGTCACGCTGACGGGCGGAAATACCCGAGTGGTTATCCGTATAAACATTCTTTTTCTATCTGTAAGACAGAACGCTTGATAGCATGTAGAGACTGACATCGTCTTCAGCACCTTTTGTTCCCCCGGGAACAACAAGTCATTTGCATGCGGAAATTTTATGGTCACCCGCGACTCTCGTCAATCGAGAGGAACGAAATTAGTGTCTTATCTTTACTTTCCTTTTATCTCCAATAAAAGACAAGTAAAGAGGGGCAACTGTCATACCCTAATTTCGTCCGGGGACCTTTGCATGATGACATGCGACCTTTGTTTGGTCCTTGTAAGGTGCTTGGCACCCATCATTAGGCAATTTGTGAAATTCCAGGACATGCCGGAAAACAAAAAAATATTGATGCACAATCCGTAAGTTTCCGTGACACCCCGGAAATCAAATGGAAGCATCGTTGCATAATTAGTGAGGTTCCGTAACATTCCGTAGGTCAAAAAGGGGATGATTATGTAATCCGCAAGGTTCCGTAACATTACGGAAAGAAAACAAGTATCGTTACAAAATTCGTAAGTTTCCGTAACTTTACGAAAAAAGAATCACCAAAAAAAGGCAGGGGGTGTACTTAGTAAAAATGGGGGTGCAAATAGCAACCAGGCCCACTTGGGCCCTCCAGAAGATTCCTCCAGAAGGCTGTTGCTTCTGGAGGAAGCAACCTGGCTCGCCTGGGCGAGCTGGGCGGCAACCATCTCCCCTATTTTGCTATAAATAGGGGAGGAAGTGAAGAAGAAAAGGGTTCAGCCCCTTAGGCACTTCTCTCTCTTTCGAATTTGCTTGGAAAAATTGTTTCCGTGAAGAAAATCTAAGCCGAGGCGCTTCCGAAATGTTTCCGTAACGTTTTCCGTGAGGAATTTCGCAAAGGTTTTGACCATTCTTCAACGTTCTTCATTCGTTCTTCATCGTTCTTCGATCTTCAACGGGTAAGTACCTCGAACCAAGCTTTTCGATTCATTCTATGTACCCGTGGTGGTCCACATTGTGTTTCATGTATTTTTATTCTCGTTTCATTTACTTTTTATACCCCCTGTTGACGTGCTTAAGCCATTTTATTTAAGTCATTTCTCGCTTAACCTAAAAATAAAATAAATTTCCACCGAACATTTGAATTGTATTATCCGTTAACTTCGTTTAAAATGAATTCCGACCGTTCGGTCGTGCCGTAACCACGTTGGAAATCAAAAAGAGATAAAATAATAATATAATAACAAAAAATATACCTTTTAGTAAAATAAAGCGGAAAATCAATCGGACATTTTCTCTTTGGGATTTCTCATTCTTAATTGAATTGACTAATAACTAAGGTGAAACTAAGGCTAAAATCAACTCGCCTAGTCAAGCTCGTCCACAAAAACAGGTTTTTGAAGTTTGTCATTTCAATTTCTCACTAAGTAAAATGGATCATTTTCAAGGTCCAACGCCTTAAAATGATCACCTTTTAAGTAAAAAAGGAACCACTTGATAAAGAAAGAACTACGTAGGTCTGATTTCCTCATCGCAAATTGAGGAATACGTAGGAGCAAAGGGAAACACCCTTGTCGACCACAAAAAAGGAAAAAATATAAAAAGGGTATAAAGGATATAAGAAGATAAAAGGGAACATAAAAATCAAAGTCATGTTTGCACATTCGATTAAAGGCTGCCGTCCCTTGGGACGGACGTGTGGGGTGCTAATACCTTCCCCGTGCGTAAATACAACTCCCAAACCTTTCACTTAAAAGTTCGTAGATCGCGTCTTTTCCGGTTTTTCCGACGTTTTCCTCAAATAAACGTTGGTGGCGACTCCGCGCGTATTCCTTTCGTGGAACACGCATCCCGCGAGTCTCTTGTTGAAACTGCATGTTTTGCATAGTCATTTGTCTCACAAGTTCTTCGAGGGAAGGTTGTGGAGGGGCCTCAACTGTTGGCTGTTTCTGGGGTTGTTGCTGTTGTTGGATTGGTGGAGGAATGTATGGTCTGCTTGGGCCAACAGCATTTTGGAAGGAAGGAGCAGGCTACTGTTGTTGTTGCTGAGGGCTGGACCATCTGAGATTAGGGTGATTCCTCCATCCAGGGTTGTATCTGTTGCTGGAGAGGTCATAATTGTTCTGCTGTGGTTGATTTTGCTGCTGAGGTTGAGGAGGTCTATTGTAAATATTTGCAGCATAAGCTTCAGGCTGCTCAATTACTCTAGGTTGCTGCATGGAAGGGCAAAGGTCTGTATGGTGGCCAGCTGGGTTACCAAGTTAACCAATGCATCCAGTTTTCCTTCAAGCTTCTTAGTCTCAGATGATGCAGCTGAGTTTGTAGCTACCTTATGCACTCCTCTAATGACTATAGCATCATTTCTGGCGCTAAACTGTTGGGAGTTGAAAGCCATCTTCTCAATTAAATTCCTGGCTTCAGCAGGAGTCATGTCTCCAAGGGCTCCACCACTGGCAGCATCTATCATACTTCTCTCCATATTACTGAGTCCTTCATAAAAATATTGGAGAAGAAGCTGCTCCAAAATCTGATGGTGAGGGCAACTGGCACATAGTTTTTTAAATCGCTCCCAATACTCATACAGGCTCTCTCCACTGAGTTGTCTAATACCTGAGATATCTTTCCTGATGGCTGTGGTTCTGGAAGCAGAGAAATTTTTTTCTAAGAATACTCTCTTAAGGTCATCCCAGCTCGTGATGGACCTTGGAGCAAGGTAATACAGCCAGTCCTTTGCCACTCCCTCTAGTGAATGAGGAAAAGCCTTCAGAAATATGTGATCCTCTTGGACATCTGGGGGTTTCATGGTGGAGCAGACAATATGAAATTCCTTCAAATGTTTGTGCGGGTCTTCACCTGCAAGGCCATGAAATTTTGGAAGCAAATGAATCAGTCCATTTTTAAGAAGATATGGGACATCCTCATCAGGGTATTGGATGCACAAGCTTTCGTAGGTGAAATCAGGTGCAACCATTTCCCTTAGAGTCCTCTCACGGGGTGGAGGTTGTGGCATGTTCTCAGAATGTGCAAAATCAGAATGCTCAGAATCAGAATGCTCAAAATTATAATGCTCCAAATCAGGATGCTCAAAATCACCAATAACAAAATGCACAGATTCACCAGTAACGGAATGCTCAGGATGATCAAAAGGCATAAAATGATGCCTAACTAATCTATGAAATGTCCTATCTATCTCAGGGTCAAAGGGTTGTAAGTCAGATGGATTGCCTCTAGTCATACACTACATTCAGCATGCATAACTAGTTGCCTTGTCATGTAAATAAAGGTGCAGGTTTGAACTACAGCTACCCTCAAATGATATTCAAATGACTTGAAATTTTGCGAGAAACCTTATAAAAGATGAGAAGAAAGCACAAAAAATTTCAGGCAAAAATTCAAAGTCTAACTATGGAAGCTAAAAATGGTAGGTTAAGAAAAATAAGTGAATAAAACTTGAAAAATAAATTTTTTTTGACAGAATCACTATTTTTGGACGATGGAGACCTCAGCCGGCTGCCATGGCGTAGGAAATTTGTTTTCTACCCCAAATACATATATTATAATTGCGATTCTGATAACCGGAGCAAAAGTTATGGCCGTTTGAAGTTTCGACAAACACAAAATTTGCTACTTTTTTGGAACTTTCAAATCTGACCAAACTAAAGGCTCTAGCTATTTTCCCCACAAAATATAGGTTAAAAGAAGTTACCACAAAAAAATTCAGCCAAAAATAACAACCCTAGCTACTAAAACAAAAAATCTCAAATAATTCAGCATGGGTGGTCGCTAAAATCCGTCTCTACTTGATTTCTACTACTACTCTGTTTTGTCGCAAGCAAAAGTGGTCGCTAAGTCCGTCGCAAAACACTATTCACAGCAAAACACCCAAGACTGAAACAGGGGAAACACTTAATGGGAAAACTGAAACAGAACACACATTAAACAAAATACCAGGACACTAAACAACACTAACACACATACTAACACAATACTAACAATTAAACATAAAACATGAAAGGATTAAACACACAACACTAGCTAGCTATTATGAACCTTTGGACACTGCTCCCCGGCAACGGCGCCAAATTTGATCGAGGTCGTACCCGAATCAAATAAACATGAAAATGCAGTAACTAGGAAGTGATCCTAGGTCGTTTCCCAACGAGCAATGACAAACCAAATGTTCATAATATACTTGCGCAGTAACAGTAACGATTGGGGGGGGTTGTTTGTTTCGTGATTAAAGAGCAGAACAAGTAAACTGGAATTTGAAACTACTAATATTAAAAACAGGTTGTTTCCTCTGATTCAGAAGTCATTCTCTTATCCTGGGTTATGGAGAATTCGTCCCTAACAGTCAACCACTTAATCCAACCCTATTTCAATTTACTAAGCAAAAATCAACTTAGGGTTATCAATACGTGATTAGGCACCACATACACCAGTTACCCCTTCGTCCATTAAGCATGAATGCAAGTTAGGCTCAGAGGAAATTAATCGAACACGAAGCGTGCACTGATTAATGTTCACGAATTTTGGATAACTGGTGAAGGGAAAAATGCCAGGAAACCACATTACAAACGAAACCTCAAAGAGAGTTGGGCTTCGTCCTCAAAAGGAAACAACACCAGAAAAACTAGCCTTCCATAGATTCAAACAGAAAATGCAAATGAAACATGAACAGAAACGTAAATGAATAGAAACGTAAATAAACAGAAATGTAAATGAAACAGAAACGTAAATGAGAGTAGAAGAAGAAGCAAGAACGAAATTGTAATTAGAAGCAGAAAACGTAAAATTGCATTACGTGAACAGTAGCATCAAAGCAGAAAACGTAAAACCCTAAAACAAAAGCTCTGAATAATGAATAGCATAACAGAATAGCCTTGCACGAATCCCAAGGCTTCTATTTAAAAAGAGTCACTCAAAGTCACTGGGCCCTATTACAATACTCTGGCCCAAAACGAAATAAACACTGAACAACATAAAATAAAATTGCGAAATTTCCTAATTAGAAATTAACTAAGGTAAGCGCTGCTTTATTTGCCCTCTTCAAGTCCATAACCAAAATCCGGATTAAGCCCAATGTTTCATTAATTCCTGAAATTAGATTAAAAACATCAAATTAGCTAAATGAGCCCAAATAATAAAACTACCTGATTAGTTGACAATTAAGACCAATCAGTAATTAAAATGGTGCAAAAAGGGTTTAGAAAATAGAAGAAAATGATGGCACATCAGAGAGGCATGCATATTAGAGTAAAGATCAGTCATGTATTCATCAACAACATGGTCAATTATTTCAGCACGAAATACAGAAAGATCTTCAGATGGGTATTTCATAGCATCCAAAATATTAAAATGAACAGTTATATCACCAAACTCCATGGATAGTGTGCCTGCATATACATCTATCTTAGTTCTAGCAGTTTTCATAAAGGGTCTGCCTAGAATGATGGGAACTGATCCTTGAGAAAACCCATCCTCCATATTCAAAATATAAAAATCAACAGGGAAAATTAGTTCACCAACTCTAACTAAGACATCTTCTATGAAACCAACAGGATAGGCAACACTTCTATTAGCTAAATGAATTACCACATCAGTTGACTGCAATGGACCTAGAGATAGAGAATTAAAAATAGAAAGAGGCATAACACTAACAGAAGCTCCTAAATCTAGCATGACATTGTCAAACTTACTATTCCCTATAATACAAGGTATGCTGAATGTACCTGGATCTTTACATTTTTCAGGAATTTGGGGAACAGATTTACCAATCAATGCGGAGACATTTCTCCCCATGCTAATTCGTTCACTTCCTTTAAGCTTCCACTTATTAGTGCACAGCTCCTTCAAGAATTTAGGAGCTGCATGTCAACGTGCTCACATGCCTCTGGTTGACAAAGGGTGCAGATGACGACGTTAGTATCTACATCCTATAGGACTCCGAGTCTGACGGATAGCAAATGAGTGTGTACGGATAACCACATGGGTATCTCCGCCTGCCACATGACTTCACAGCTCAGGATTAACAGAGTCGCAACATGCCCTTTTGCGGGCGAGCGAGGCGAGGCTCACGGGTGCGCTTTCCAAGGGAGGAAAGATGCGCGGAGTCGCCACCAACGTTTATTTGTGGAAAACTTCAGAAAAACCGAAGGAAACCGGTCAAAACAAAAATTCTAAATTCGGGAGTTGTATTAACGTTTGAGGAAGGTATTAGCACCTCTCACGTTTGTCTCGAAGGACAACAACCTATTTTTTAGAATTGTGAAATTGCATTATCTTACCTTTTATTTCTTTTTATTTCTTGAGGTCGACAAAAGCGGGGCTCTTGCTCCTACGTACCCTCCATCGAAGAGGAAATCAGACCTACGTAGTTCTTTCTTAAGAGTGAATCAAGCGATTCTTTTTACTTGAAAGGTGATTATTTTAAGGCGTTGGACCTTAAAAATGATCCATTTACTTGATAAGGAAAACTGAAATGATAAACTTTCAAACCCTTTTTAGTGACTTTTTGTGGACGAGCTTGACTAGGCGAGCTGATTTTAGCCTTAGTTTCACTTTAGTTATTAGTCAATTCGATTAAGAATGAAAAATCCCAAAAAGAAAACGTTCGATCGATTTTTTTCGCTTCATTTTACTAAAAGGTCTTTTTTGATTATTATATTATTATTTTACCTCTTTTTTGATTTCCAATGTGGTTACGGCACGACCGAACGGTCGAAATCCATTTTAACAGAAATTAACGGATATTACAAATCAAATGATCGGTGAAAATTTATTTTATTTTTTGATTAGGCGAGAAACGACTTAAATAAATGACTGAAGCACGACAAAAAGGGGTACAAAAAGTAAATGAAAACGAGAATAAAAATACATGAAACAAAATGGGGACCACCACGGGTACATAGAATGAATTGAAAAACTCGGTTTGGGGTACTTACTAGTTGAAGACCGAAGAAAACGAAGAACGAACCATGGATGTCGAAGAACGGTTGAAAACCTTCGCATAATTACTCACGAAAACGTTATGGAAGCGCCTCGGCTTGGATTTTCTTCACGGAAACAATTTTCCTCAGCAAATTTAAGAGAATACGAAGTGCCAAGAAGACTGAACCCTTTCCCTCTTCATTCCTCCCCCTATTTATAGCAAAATAGGGGAGGATCTTGCCACCCAGCTCGCCCAGGCGAGCAAGGTTGCTTCCTCCAGAAGCAACCGCCTTCTGGAGGAAGAATCTGGAAGGCCCAAGTGGGCCTGATTGCTATTTGTACCCCCCTTTTTACTAAATGCACCCCTTTTTATTTTTTTTGGTAATTCTTTTTCCGTAACGTTACGAAACTTTACGAATTTCGTAACGATACTTATTTTCTTTCTGTAAGGTTACGAATCCTTACAGATCATGTATTTACTCTTTTTTAGCTTTCGAAGAAGTTACGAAAACTCACGGATTGCTCAACAACACCTCCTTTTGGTTTCCGCCACATTACGGAATTTCACGAATCGTGTAACCCTGCTTCCCTTTGATTTTCGGCGTGTCTCGAGACTTACATATCGCGCAACAAAGGGTGCCAAGTATTTTGAAGCCGCCAATCAAAGGTTGCATATCATCAAGTAATAATCCCCAGACAAAATTAGGGTATGACGGTTGCCCCTCTTTACTTACCTTTTATCGGAGATAAGAGGAAAGCAAAGATAAGACACTGATTTCTTCCTTCTTGCCCTTTCCGTGATTAGCCCATGACGACTCTTGTCTCTACTCCTTCTTTTTTCTGTACAACACAAAACAAAATACAAACAACAACAAAAACAACAATAATATAATATACACGTTTGGCAATGGAATCAATCGGGAGAATAACAAAGATCACATTTTCCAGTCAAGAGGGTCCGCACTTGACAATGAAGAACACATTGGAGAATGGAGGATTGCACTAGAGGGTCCACATTACGCAATCATGAAGAATGGCTCCAAACTCATCGGTGGAGGATGCATGAACGAAAACGCAATTCATGGGGCTCCGAATAAAAGGCGAGGATGGAGGATTGCACTAGAGGGTCCTCACAAGTCAATCATGAAGCATGGCTCCAAACTCTTTGGTGGAGGATGCATGAACGAAAATGCAATTCATGGGGCTCCGAAAAAACGCGAGGATGGAGGATTGCACTAGAGGGTCCTCACTAGTCAATCATGAAGCATGGCTCCAAACTCTTTGGTGGAGGATGCATGAACGAAAACACAATTCATGGGGCTCCGAATAAAAGGCGAGGATAGAGGATTGCACTAGAGGGTCCTCACTAGTCAATCATGAAGCATGGCTCCAAACTCGTGGGTGGAGGATGCATGAATGAAAACGCAATTCATGGGGCTCCGAAAAAGGGTAGAGAATAGAGAATTGCACTAAGCAATCACTACGCATGGCTCCAAACTCGTGGGTGGAGGATGCATGAACGAAAACGCAATTCACGGGGCTCCGAAAAAGGGTAGAGAATGGAGAATTGCACTAAGCAATCACTACGCATGGCTCCAAACTCTTTGGTGGAGGATGCATGAACGAAAACGCAATTCATGGGGCTCCGAAAAAGGGTAGAGAATGGAGAATTGCACTAAGCAATCATTACGCATGGCTCCAAACTCTTTGGTGGAGGATGCATGAACGAAAACGCAATTCATGGGGCTCCGAAAAAGGGGTAGAGAATGGAGAATTGCACCAAGTAATCACTACGCATGGCTCCAAACCCGTGGGAGGAGGATGCATGAACAAAAATGCAATTCATGGGGCTTCGAAAAAGGGGTAGAGAATGGAGAATTGCAATAAGCAATCACTACGCATGGCTCCAAACTCGTGGGTGGAGGATGCATGAACGAAAACGCAATTCATGGGGCTCCGAAAAAGGGTAGGCAGGACCGAATGGGGCACCGGGGTTTTTCCACCTAAAAAGGCAAACATGCTTTTTGCAAAGAAAAATAAATCATTCGTGAGAGCACGATATCTTAGAAAAAAAAATATACTTATGCCAAGGGTAATCTTCCTTGTACCCGAAAATGAAAGGCAGGATGTCAACTTTTAGCTTTTGAATGAACATTTAGGGGAAACATCGGGTTAAGCTAAAACTGGGAATAAATCACTCATAGTGTATAAAAACTCACACAGGCAAGTGTTTTACCCTAATCCCAAACCATAACTGCACCACGACTTTATTTTGCACACGATTTCCTATCGAATCAAAGATCCCAAACCATAACTCAATAGGATTTTCTCGAGGGTAGTGTTTTTTGAGAGGAAACTGGGTGTTCCGGTCTTTTCCTCTTTTTTTATGTGGGGCGGGATATCGCCAGTCGAGAATGATTTTGAGTGGCAATCTGAAAGGAAGAACCACCAAAAATGGGTTTTCCTTTGCCGGCAGTCACCTACCTTGCCGAAAATTTATCTGGCTTGAAGAATTTCTGTTCTCTTTCTTTCATTGATCGGGAATTACTCTGTTTTCCTCCGATCTTTTCCTTTTTCACTTCCTTTCGATTTTCGATCGAGAATCCTTCTTTTTCTTTCTTTTTATTGTTATTTTCTTTGTTTTCATATTTTTCTTTTTTCTTTCTTTCCATTTCTTCCTTTTCTTTCTTTTCACTTATTTTTCTCCATTCCTTTCTTTGGGAAATTGGGTTTTAGTATTCTATTTGCTCTCCCTTGAGGAGATTCCGTTGTCCTTTGCTTCGGGGGTAAGGATGAGGATTCTTTTTATAGGCCAAGGTTCAAAATAGTCTAAGGTTGTGTCTCAATGGGGTCTTTTATCGTGGGAGCCCGATCTTGATGTCTGGGGCAAAACAAATTCGTGCGTCAAGATGTCGGTCTCGAACCGAACTTCCATATTATTCCGCAAGGCACGCGCGACAATGATGATTTGGAAACAACGTGCAAAATTAGTCATGGCCACAACCAGGTGGGCACTCAAGCATCCCGTTTATGGCATTATGATACTACGGTCGGGAATTTACACAAACAGACCCAACATTTCCCAATTATGTTCTTTCATCAGTTCAACGAATTCATCCATTCTTATCTCGTTTACTTAGGAAAATAAACTCTTAGCGTTAGTCCCTTGTTTCCAGAAGATACGTTTGCTCTCTACGAATGATTTATGCTTCCTAACTATAACATGTCGACCTTCGAGGTCTTTCTTTCTTTTTCCTTTTTGATTCATTTTTATATTCACAAAACTATACATCCATTGCCCTCTATGAGGAAAACTTTTCTTTGTACACCTACATTCTTATACATGACGAACGTTTTCTGTACGCGCATTAGAACTCTTTTTCTTGACGTCAACACGGTCTATATACAAAACCCTATTTACGTTCAAAGATTTTTTTCATTTTTCCCAGCACACACCTATGGTTCATACAAAAGTTTCTTTATATACATTCGTTGCTCACACACACAAGAATTTCTCTCCACGCATCACTTACACACACAGAAACCTTTTATACACATTTTCCTTTTACATACATATATATATAAAAACATTTTTCTTTTTCTCCATATACGTCGATATTTTATTCACAACACTTCTTTCTTTTTTATCATGATTTTGGTTCATTTTATTTTTAGGACGACGTTCCTAAATGGAAAACTCCACACGACTCCGGAATTTCGAAAAACACTATTGTCAACAACGAAACAAGTACCAACGTAACAACTCAAACGATATGTATGTACAAAACAAAAGTCAATCAAAATGAAACAAACGTTAGTCCCTTAGTTAAACAAAAATAAAATGATACGTAACAGGAAAAAATGGAAACATAAACATAACATAACATAAAAAAGAAATACGGATCTAGGGATCTCCCAATCATGTGGCTTCGCTCCCTCCCAATAAATCAAGCAAATCGGTCATTTCCTCGTCCTCGTGGGCCTCATCTGCCTCGTCGGGAGCCTCTGTGGGTGCCTCTGCTGGTGCCTCTCCTGCCCGGGCCTCAGGCCAATCTCCGGGCCATGCAACCTCTACCCTGAACTAATCCGGAGTAAGGCTTGGAAAAGAAGTAAAACCCTGGCTTTGCAGGCTGAGGCTCAACTAGTAAAGACAATCATGGGTCTGTACATGCGCCCGGTGGTTGGCCGCCTGTTGGCGAACCAAATGCCGTAAATACTGCTTCGTATCAAATGATCCAGTTGGGCCAGCCTAATGAGGTGGCGGTGCGTCTGCGGCCCGCGGAGCATCACTCTGGGCCTGTCTCTGCGTGTAATACTTCTCAATAAAAGCCCGGGTGATGGGCGGCCGAATCACCTTGCTAGGTGCGACGGGGACTCCGAACGACTGGCAGAGTCCTGTGATTAAAGCGGGAAATCCCAGGGCCCTGTTGGACTTATCAGGGTCCAGAGGGTGCCTGGTAGGCGCCATACCTGCAAATAGATAGATGGCATCAACGATCAACTGAGCCACGTGAATGCTCATCCATGTCAGGATGGCATACACCAGTTGACACTTCGGCAGGGGGAGGTCGGAATTATGATCACTAGGATGGATGTTGCTGAGCAGCAAGGTCATCCAGATCTAGGTCAGGGTGGTCATGTTGGTGCGCATGATCCGCACCCGTCTCCCAGCAGCAGTCCGGGCAAAATCCTGCCCCGGTATACACAGTAACTGGGCGATGGCCTCCTCATCAAACCCATCGGCCTGGTTCCTCCTCTGGCCATACTCGCACTCCTGGCCCTCCTCCAGCACTAAAGGGTATCCCAAGAACTGGCTGAGGGCATCCGCATCGAAAGGGATCCACTGACCCCTCACCCAAGATCGCATATCTCGCACACCCTCCTCTATAGGCCAAGCATTGGCATAAAACTCGAGGACTACGTCTGGGTCAAACTTGGCCATGGGGGTAAACAGCGATGCCCACCGCCGGCGAACTATCTCATCCTGGAAGTCAGTATACTCGTCATCCCTGAGCTGGACACATCTCTCCCGAAGGAATGACCATCCTTTGATGGCCTCGAAGCGCTGCTGGTGCTCAGCACTCCTAAAACAATGTCCATCATATTCGAGAGCGGAACTGGTTCCTTCAACCGCCTTGTCTTTCCTAGATCTCTTTGAGGCAAGCTTCCTTGGGGCCATTTCCTAAAAAGACAAACATTTTGGGAAGTTAGTTTCAACAAGAAATGCTACCTTCAAAACAAAAACGGCATTCAGCATGCAACCTCCTCCAATAAACACAAACATCAATGTAAATTTAAAGCAAACTCATGCACATATTTCCTTACGAACATGCATTCGCACAAGATATTCTGCTAACTAAAAATTGCACTCATGCACAATCAAGGCATCTTCGTTACCTAGGTCACGTATATGCACTTCCAAGACGTATTTGCTACCTAAATCACATGCATTTCCTTTGCTAAATTTACATACATGCATACTCAAGGTATTTTGGCTACCAAAAATTGCACACATGCACATTCAAGGCATCTTCGTTACCTATACATACACAAATTTCGTGAGGAATCTTGGCTACCCACACAATAAGGTGCTACATTTCATGCTTATTCAAGTTTTTTTTTTGCTACCTAAATCTGCATGCAAATTCAAGTATATTTTTTTGCTAACTAAAATTGCATTCAAATCAAAAAGGTATCTTTGTAAGGTATTTCTTTACATAACATGCAACATATATATTTTTGTGAGATATTTTGACTACCTAAAAAAATACATGTACACAAATCCAAGCATCTTGCTACCATATCCAAAGGTGTAAATTGCTAAAGGTATTTTGCTACCTATTCTACACCTACATGTTCATGATGAACAAAATTTCTAAACATCTAGGTGTAAGGAAACTATTTATGGTGTAGCCCATAGCTGATTGCTGGCCAAAAAGGGTAGCTTCACCTAATATGCACCCACTCTTGCGTTCTCTTGCATCCAAAAACAAGCTTTGGTTCCTAGGCCTAGGGTGTATGTGGGGCAATCACTCTAGCCCTTATGAAACTGAATACATGCTCCAAAGACAGCAAACACGCGCAAACCAAATTGTCCCATAGGTTGTATCCCTACAAAATCATGCGCAAATGCCATTGAGGCATTTCACCGAGCACTTGGTGGGCGCACGTTTAGGCATTAATAGCAAGAGAATGGGGACAATGTGCCATGCCCCATTGCTCCAAAATGCATTATAGCCCTAGGGTCATCTCATACAAACCCTCAATTCAACCCAATCAAGCAAGAAAACAAACCAAAATGGCCCCACGTATTTGAGTACATTCCCACAATCTAGAGCACCAAAGGAAGATCAAAATACACCAATGGAAAGCTAGAAAGCTTAAGGATGGAATACTTACTTGTTGGTGACGAATAAAAGCGCAAAACGGAATCAAAAAATGCAAAAAATGATGACCCTAGGGCTGCAAACTCGTAAATCCCGTGAGTATTGCTTTTGAAATGAGGGGGAAGCAACTTTTGAATGCAAAAACGTTCCCCTCCCTCGTTTTTATATTTTTGGTGCAGGGGTTGCTCGCCCAGGCGAGCTAACCTGCTATATTTTTTTTATTTTTTTTATTAGGGGAAACATAACCATGGCCCCCTCTCTCTACAGGTTAACGTTTGCCTATTCGAACCTACTTAAGTTAGAATTAGACATCGATTACTTATTTTAAAACAAACAATAGTAATAATCACTGTGAATTCAAAGGATACTGGGCTGCCTCGCAGCGACATTCTCTGCTTGTCCAGCGCCGGGAAGGGACAACGATCGGTCCGTCGTGACCCTATCCTCCATTTGCGTGACCGGGTCATCATCTTACCCTGGTTGATTTTTGCCGTCAACTCGTCTCGACTTCTGACCATGGTCTAAGACGATTATGTCCCTGTTACCACAAGCTATGCATGTATACGTGCATGCACGAATGCAATGATTTTCTTAGTGAAGGTTGGTTAGGTTCAGTTTTAATTTAAGCGTTTGGGGCACCCCATGAACTTAGCGAAGAGGGCTCAGGTGATTATAAACTAACACAAGGTTTAAAACCAAAGGGAGGACTAAAGCCTAACCCATCTCCTCTTTTTAAAGAAACGAGACAATTACAGTGAAAGGGAATCCCTGGAGGAAACCAAGAAGAACAAAAACTCAGAAGTAAACGAACATGCAATGGTCCTCTCGATTACCCCAGACTTCAAGCGTAGTATCGCTTAACGACATCAGAGTTTACGGGCGAGGGTAGCTCCTCGCCATCCATGTTGGTGAGTATCAGAGCACCCCCAGAAAAAGCTCTTTTCACCACGAAAGGTCCTTCATAATTCGGGGTCCACTTGCCTCGATTGTCCTTAACAGCGTGGGACATCTTCTTCAGCACAAGGTCCCCCTTGTTGAACTTGCGTGGGCGTACCTTCTTGTCAAACGCGTTCTTTATCCTTCGTTGATACAGATGCCCATGGCTCATGGCCATCAAACGCTTACCTTCAATAAGGTTGAGTTGGTCGTAGCGCGCTTGAGCCCATTCTGACTCTTCCAGGCCTGATTCTACTATTATCCTCTGAGAAGGAACCTCTACCTCAAATGGGAGTACTGCTTCCATCCCATAAACCAAGGAATACGGCGTTGCCCCAGTAGAAGTTCGTACTGAGGTTCTATATCCGTGCAGGGCGAAAGGCAACATCTCATGCCAATCTTTGTATGACAATATCATCTTCTGGACAATCTTCTTAATATTTTTATTTGCAGCCTTTACGACCCCATTCATTTTTGGCCAATAAGGGGTGGAGTTATGATGCTGGATCTTGAAACCCTCGCACATTCCCTGCATCACCTTATTGTTCAGATTGGTGCCATTGTCAGTGATGATCTTCCTAGGGAGTCCGTATCGACAAATTAGTTCCCTCTTGATGAATCTGACTACCACACTTCTCATGACATTAGTATAAGAAGCTGCTTCAACCCATTTGGTAAAGTAGTCTATCGCCACAAGAATGAAGCGGTGACCATTCGAAGCCTTAGGTTCGATGGCCCCAATGACATCTATCCCCCACATGGAAAAAGGCCAAGGGACGGACATAAGATTCAGAGGATGTGGCGGAACATTGACATTGTCCGCGTATGCCTGACATTTATGACACTTCCTTACATGGGTGCAACAATCACTCTCCATGGTGAGCCAGTAATAACCGGCTCTAAGGATCTTCCTGGCCATGGCATGCCCATTGGCATGTGTCCCAAATGAACCCTCGTGGATCTCCTCAATCATGAAGTTCGCCTCTTTGGCATCTATACATCGTAGGAGGGTCATGTCGTGGTTTCGTTTGTACAGGATGATACAACTTACAAAGAAACCAGTAGCCAATCTCCTCAACGTCCTTTTGTCATTGTCAGAAATCCCTGGTGGGCATTCTTTGTTCTCGACATATTGTTTAATGTCGAAATACCATGGTTTCCCATCCCGCTCTTCCTCTATTGCGTAACAATACGCTGGCTTGCCCTGAGATCTGAATTCGATGTACGGCAGATCCCCGTGTGGGGCAAGTTGAAACATGGATGCCAAGGTGGTTAATGCATCAGCCATTTGATTCTCTTCCCGAGGTATGTGGTGGAAAGAAATGTCATCAAAGAACTTGGCTAACCTCAAGATGTGAGTTTGATAGGGTATCAACTTCGGATCCCTAGTTTCCCATTCTCAAAATCAATGGCCGCCTGAACCCCGAGGGCGCATGCTTCGTACTCGGCCATATTGTTGGTACAATCAAAACCTAGCCTAGCCGTGAAAGGAATACATTGATCATCCGGGGATACAAGGACTGCCCCTACTCCATGGCCCAAAGCATTAGATGCCCCATCGAAGCAAACAATCCATTTGTCTATATCCTTGTGCGTCCGCTTCTCTTCGAACAGGGCCATGATATCTTCATCTGGGAACTCAGGGTGCATCGGTCGATAATCCTGGAGGGGTTGCTGGGCCAAATAATCTTCCAAGGCGCTTCCCTTTACCGCCTTTTGGGTGACGTAAACGATATCGAATTCAGATAGTAGTACCTGCCACCTAGCGATTCGTCCCGTGAGGGCCGGTTTCTCAATGATGTATTTCACGGGATCCATTTTGAAAATAAGCCACGTGGTATGGCTGAGCATGTACTGCCTAAGCCTATGTCATGCCCATACCAGAGCACAACACGTCCTTTCCAGCATTGAGTAATTCATCTCACATGCGATAAACTTCTTGCTTAGATGGTAAATGGCTTGCTCCTTTTTCCCAGAATCATCGTGCTGACCCAACACACACCCCATAGACTCGTCCAACACGGTCATGTACAGGAAAAGAGGTCTTCCTGTTACAGGTGGCATGAGCACCGG
Source organism: Glycine max (assembly GCF_000004515.6). Taxonomy (NCBI): domain Eukaryota; kingdom Viridiplantae; phylum Streptophyta; class Magnoliopsida; order Fabales; family Fabaceae; genus Glycine; species Glycine max. The sequence goes on along the minus strand of NC_038248.2, from coordinate 30,085,895 downwards.
GGGGTTTGCGAGACTCTGTTTGATCTTCTCGAAGGCCTCTTGGCAGTCACTATTCCACAGGACCGCCTGGTTCTTACGTAATAGCTTGAAAATGGGCTCACAGGTAGGGGTGAGTTGCGAGATAAATCTCGCGATATAATTCAACCTGCCCAAGAACCCCCGAACCTGCTTCTTCGTGCGTGGTTCAGGCATTTCAAGGATGGCCTTCACTTTCTTGGGATCTATCTCTATCCCTTTCTGACTTACGATAAATCCCAGCAACTTCCCCGATTTTACCCCAAAGGTACACTTGGTTGGGTTTAGCTTCAGTTGGTATTTCTGCAACCTTCCGAACAGCTTACATAGATTGACGAGGTGTTCGTCCTCAGTCCGAGATTTGGCAATCATTTCATCTATGTAGACCTCTATTTCCTTATGCATCATGTCATGGAACAATGCCACCATGGCACGCTGATAGGTTGCCCCAGCATTTTTGAGCCCGAAGGCCATCACTTTATAGCAGAACGTCCCCCATAAGGTGACGAAAGTGGTCTTCTCTACATCTTCGGGTGCCATCTTTATTTGATTATACCCCGAGAAACCGTCCATAAATGAGAAAAGGGTGAACTTAGCTGTATTATCTACCAATACATCAATGTGTGGCAGAGGAAAATTGTCTTTAGGACTGGCTCGGTTTAAGTCCCGATAGTCTACACACATTCGCACCTTGCCGTCCTTTTTTGGGACCGGGACAATGTTGGCCACCCACTCTGGGTATCGCGCCACAGCTAAGAAACCCACATCGAACTATTTTCTTACTTCTTCTTTGATCTTCAAAGACATATCGGGTCTCATCCTTCGTAGCTTTTGTTTAACTGGGGAAGACCCAGGATTCAACGACAACTTATGTTGCACAATGTCGGAGTCCAGACCGGGCATGTCTTGGTATGACCACGCAAAGACGTCTTGATATTCTTCAAGAAGGGTTATCAAGCCTTGGCGGATAGGTGCGGTCATACTGGTTCCCACTTTTACCTTCTCTCTTTTCCTCTTCGGTCCCTAAGTTCACCAGATCGGTTTCTTCTTGGTGAGGCTTCATTTCACGTTCTTCCTGAGCGATCAACCTCTCCAACTCTGGTGAAAGGACGTCCTCTTCCTCTTCTTCATTCATCATTTGGCTCACATCTTGGTCAAAATCGATCGTCAAACCCTCGTCGTTAGGATTCTCAAAGAATCGACCCTCATATCTATACCAATCAAAACAAAAGAAACAAAAACATGCAAAATGATATGAGAAAAGACGGGACTGCAAGAACAGATGAAACAAGATCTCTTTGTTTATTTAATAAGGTAGGTTTCACAAAACAAAAGAGAAAGGAAATCTATAGGCTCTAATTACATTGAATCAGCGGTATAGACCTCTGACTGGCTTATCACGCGCCAGTTCCCCACTAGGGAATCGGGATGCCATGGTTGCACAAAATTTGGCGGGTCTTGAGGGAATTCCTCTCCTACTGCGGCCACTTCTTCCTCGGACACCATTCCGGCACTGGTGAAAGATTGGCTAAGATGGCCGGGCCATACTCTGTCTGCCCAAAATCTTGACGGCACATTCCGGGCTCAAATCCGTTCCTGAGCATAACTCGTGCCACCATTATGGCCGCGTTGGAGAGAGAAGGTAGCAACAAACTTGGTTCCAGAGAGGTGCAGCTCACCACCTTGAAGGATTGGAAAGTCGTTTCCAATGATTCTTCTGCCGCTTCTACTTATGGTGCGGAGGAGGGGCAGCTCACCAACATATCCTCTTCACCCGATACTATCACCAAAAGTCCACCCACCGTGAACTTCAATTTCTGGTGAAGCGTTGAATGGACCACTCCCAGCGCATGAATCCAAGGTCTCCCCAAGAGACAGCTATAGGTAGGATTTATGTCCATCACTTGAAACACCACATTGCAAGTGTGGGGGCCTATCTGAATGGGAATGTCGATTTCCCCCATCACTTCCCGCCGAGTACCATCAAAGGCTCGTACCACCATCGAGCTCGGTTTTAAACGTGACACACTAAAAGGAAGCTTTTCCAAAGTGGTCTTCAGCATCACATTCAAACTTGATCCATTGTCGATAAGTACCTTTGCGACAACATGGTCCATACATCTCACCGACACATGTAGAGCCTTGTTGTGTCCTCTCCCCTCAACGGGAATCTCTTCTTCCGCAAACACGATGTAATTATTGGTGGTTATATGATTAACGATGCCTTCAAAACCCTCCACTGAGATATCATGGGCTACATGGGCATCGTTGAGGACTTTTATCAACAGCGCACGATGAGGCTCGGAGTTTATGAGCAGTTCAAGCAACGAGATCCTTGCTGGAGTTTTATTCAGTTGCTCGACTACCTTAAACTCACTTTGTTGGATGAGGCGAAGGAACTCATGAGCCTCTTCCAGAGTCACTGTCTTTCCTTGAAGACCCTCCTTCTTTTCAGCCCCTTTTACCACCGGAGAATCCACTTCTTTCGAGGGGGTGGCTACGTCTGTGGGCTCTTGGACCATGGGCGCTTTCCCCTTGGAGGGCAACTCCGCCGAGTGAGGGGAAGCAAACACCCGACCACTGCGGGTTACACCACTGAGGCCGGTGATGTTGGTCACCTTGGCTGACAGGGAGTCAACTTCGGTTGCAACTCTCTCCCCGAACGCGGGAGGGGTATACTTCCACGGAACGGCCTTATTGCTTTGATATCCAAATGGCGTCGGCTTGGGCGCTGTCCGGGGGTATATGGGTGTGGAGCCGGTCCCTTTCCTAGTAAAACATATTACTAGGGCCTTGGGGGTTAGGGGAACCTTATTTTCTTTCGACTGCATGCAAATATGTGGTTCCTCCTTCCCTCTTTTGGACACTTCAAGCTGCCCCCAGTCCATGAGCCGCTGAAGCAATTCTCCCACCACGGGACAGGTTTCCATGTCGTGTGACTCCCCGAGGTGAAACAAACATTCGTCCCTTTTGTCTCCACCATGGGAGACCATGCATGCCGCTTGTAGTGATTGGTAGATGAAGCGTCTAGAAGTAGCCACCTCTCCTAATCTCTTTGCCCGCGATGGCCCATCCTCTTCGACGGTGTTCACGCTAGCCCCTCCATGACTAGCTAGCGGGTTGGTTTTAACATTTAGGCCTTCCTCTTGAAATGATAGCCAGCGGCACTAATCAGGTGCTGTACCTTATACTTGAATGGGATGCAGGAGTCAATGTTGTGTCCGGGAGCTCCACTATGGTACGCACACTTGGCACCCGGGTCGTACCACTTGGGGTAGGGTGGCTGGAAGACCTTCCCGGGTATGGCCACCACCAGATGATTCTCCAATAATGAAGGCCATAACTCTGAGTATGCCATGGGGATAGGAGAGAAGTTATCTTTCAGGGGTGGGCGCTGTGCATTATTATAGCTTGTGCCGGGGGCTGTATTATTGACTGGCCGGGGCGTGGCTGGAGCTGTGCGTTGGGCCGACATTCTTTCTGTTGTGGGCGGTCCTTTCACTTGAGTCGGGAGGGAACTCCCGGCTCGGATTGAAAAGTTCGGGGGGTTAGGCTGGTATGAGCTTTGGATATTTTGGGGTGCTTTCATCCACGTCGGGGCGGTGGTGACCGCGTGGGTATCTCCTTTCTTTTTCCTCGCGCCCACCACTGGGGCTCTTCTGTTGTTGTTGGGGGCCACGTTGGAAGCATATTCGAACTTGCCTTTTCTTATTCCGGATTCAATTCTTTCTCCGGTGAAGACGAGATCCACAAAGTTAGCTGGCATGTAGCCTATCAGCTTTTCATAGTAGAACGTGGGCAACGTATCTACCATAATTGTGATCATCTCTCTCTCCGTCATGGGCGGGACGACTTGGGCTGCGAGATCTCTCCATCTTTGGGCATACTCCTTAATGGACTCATGTTCTCGCTTGGTCATACTCTGAAGCTGGTTCCGATCGGGAGCCATATCCGTATTGTATTGGTACTGCCTAATGAAGGCAGTCGCCAAGTCTTTCCATGATCGGATCTGGGAAGCTTCCAGATTGGTATACCATGCCATAGCCGCTCTGGCCAAGCTATCTTGAAAGAAATGGACCAACAGCTTTTTGTCCACAGAATACGCCCCCATCTTTCGGCAATACATCCGAAGATGCTCTTTCGGACATGTCGTCCCTTTGTACTTATCAAAATCCGGTACTTTGAACTTGGGAGGGATGACGATGTCAGGCACGAGACATAGGTCCGCTAAATCCAAGAACGGGTAATTGCCGAGGCCCTCTACTGCTCTTAGCCTCTCTTCAAGCGCATCAATCTTTCCCTTATCTTCTGTGAAGGGAACGAATTCTTTTACGAGTGCGGGTGAAGATGGGACATGGCGGACTATGTTTGGTTGACGTAATTCATGGGGGGATGGATCCTTGAGGGGAAGCAGAGGGCCTAGATGGGTATCTCCTTCGTCGTCTTCTTGCAGGGGGTAATCGGCATAAGGAGGAAGTCGCCCCTCGAAGGTAGGGGCTTGGCTCACATCTTCCGGAGCGGCACGGGGAGTGAAGTCCGGAGGCAAGCCATAAGGGTAAGCTTGCGGACTATACCTCCGACCGAACACCGTCGGGTTTCTATCTCAGCCCAAGCTTATTGTGGGCTGCAGCACTGGTTCCGCTTCCCTAACTGCATTGGAGGCGGTTGCCATGGCATTATCCTCTAGAGTTTTCTGGAGTTTTAGCATGGCCTCCGTGATAGAAGCCATTTGATCTTTTAAGGCCGATAGATCGGCCATCATCTGCTCTTGCACGCCCTCTTCATTATCCATTTTTCTGGATCGAGTGTTATAGGGGTGCCTTTGTGCTTTCTTAGTTATGGTGAATTCCCTAAAGAAACAAACAACGGTGAGTATGCCACCAAAACATGAATATGCAAATGAATGATCGGAGCACTCGGATCCACCCCAAGGTTTTTTTAGATAACGTGATGAGTTCAGAACTTCTCGTTTTATAAAAAGAACAAAGCTTTCATTTAGCCAAGAGTATACAAAAGTGTTACAAGAGAACCTAACGGTTTCTAATTATATGGGCCATCAAATCTATCATGTGTTGACAGTAATTGATTAGCCCATGAATCTCCTCGGGGGCTATAGACACTTTGGCAATGGCTTTTGCTTTGGCTAATAGTCGCGGGAGGTCTTGACTTCCATTCAAGGTCAAAGCAAACCTATCCATCCACATAGTCGCTTCTTGATGCAATGCGTCAATCACCCTCCCTCTTGCTTCTTTTTCGGCGTACACTTGTGCAAAATCCTCCACTAGCTTTTGTTCATGGGTCACAGACTGGTTCAACTCTTCCTTGTACTGCCCTATGATAGCTAGCATGCTTTGCTCCGTGGCTTCCAAGTGTTGAGCCAAACTCCTCTTGGACCTTGCGCAAGCAGCTAACTCTTCTTTTAAGATCATGCCATGCACCCGTGACCGGTCTCTTTCCTCTCTTTGGAGCTTGAGCTCATTGTTGCTACCCCACAAAGCTCCTCGGAATTTCTCTCGGCCATGTTCCTCCTTGCGGGCCCTTTTGGTTTCTTGTTCAAGGGCTCTTGCAGTGGCCGCATTTTCCTTTCGTAACTCGGTGCACTCCTTTCGGATGTGTGTAGCGGCTGACTTGAATTTTTATTTGGAGAGTCTTGCCTTCCCTAGCTCTAATTTTAGAGCTTGGACTTCCTCATCTTCCTCCAGAGCTTCGAAGTTCTCCTCATCGATAACTTTCAATTTAGAGAGTCAATCTAACCCTCACGTGTGAACTCTTAGCCATCCATGATAACCACCGATGACGCCATTACGGATGCCTCTAAGCTCCTTGTCTTTCCTCAACAGACTTCTCCACGCCTTGTGGACTCTTTGTATCACCTTGAAACTTTGCGCGCCTAAATCCCTCACAAGGAAAGGCGAGAGACTTTCTTCTGTTGGCGCTCCCCTCATGGGGTACCCTAGCTATCTTATGGCAAGTGCGGGATTATAGTTAATACAACCCCTCGTCCCTATCAACGGAACATTAGGATAGTCCCCACACGAGAAAAGAACTCCCTCTTTGCCTTCCTTCCATCGAGGAAACCAATTGATTGCACTGCCTCCTATCCCAATCGACTCTTCTTTTTTCGACACACGAGCGATAACTTTGAAGTGGACCCGGGTGTCTTATGTCTTGTTGGAATAGGTGTGAAACCAACCATACACAGAGAGTGGGTAAGCAACATACAATCCGTGCGCTGTTTTTCTCGCACCTTCGGTCAAAGGTATCAAATAAGTCCGCCAAGATAGCCACCACTGGACTCTCCTTGCTATGGTGATATGCAAGGAAAACGTCAACTGTGGCCAAGTCCACCAAACCGTCCACATTCGGAAAGAGGACAACCCCAAAGATCAGCAGAGCTAGTATATCCGCAAACGGGCCCCACTTCTCTTGGCTCGCCATATCCCTTGCCTTGGCTTCCAAGTATTTCCGGGGTAGGCCCACTACGTCGTTTCGAGTTTGCTTCATGCGGTCCAACTCCTTTGCCGAATCTCCGACCACAGCTGCAATCTTACTCAAGGAGGGAAGAAACCCGGAGAAAAGATACGGTTTTCTTCCCCCAAGAGGGCATCCTTATATTTCCTCAAACTCTTCAACAGTTGGTACCATTTGGAAATCCCCAAACGTGAAGCACCTCAACGGTTGATCATAGTATTGGGCGAGGGATACGACAGCTTCCATAAATACCTCCGCTGCGGTCAAATCTAGAATCTTTCCGTACACTTTGCGGAAGGCTTGCCTTTGGAGAGGTCCCATCAATCGTCCCAATTCCTTGAGGCTGGTGACATCTAGACCCTTAACCTTGACTTGATAAAACCTTTTGCCGTTTTGATTTGTCCCCATCATTCACCTAAAAAAGGGGTGGATCAAGACTCTGATATGAATGATGTAATGCGTATGCATGAAACAAAAAGAAAATAAAACAAAGGGGTAATTTACATATACGAGACCGCAAAGATCTACCTTTTTAATGCTACATTTTATGCATCATGGCACCTCAACGTAAGTATTAAAAGGTTACGCATTACACCTAAAGAAACTAGAAAAACTATATTTAGCACTATTTGCAGAGAAATGCATGAGAACAAATGGCACAGAGCGTGTTTGCTCCATGCCCCTAATTGGGAACCTATAGGATAATATCTAGGGGTCTCTAATCACTACCCCCAACAATTCATAACTCCCACGACTGTTTTCTAGAGGTATCATCACTCAAAATAATAATATTGTGGCGGTATGGAATACCAGCGACAACATATTATAAAGAGAGAAAACTTTAGACGAGGTTTTACTATTATCAAGCAAGTCGGAGACCTAGCATGATGATAGATTCACCTCCACTCCTTAGATTCCCATGAACCCGGGTATAGGGCCCCCTTTTTTACTTAAACCCATGGGTGCTTAGAATGCAGTGTAAAAATGTGGAAAAAACAGCAGTTATTACATTTTACACAGTTCAATAAATGCACACACAAAGTTTCACAATTCCTTAAAATAGGCCTAACTCACAAAAAAGTCCCCAGTGGAGTCGCCAACTGTCGCAACATGCCCTTTTGCGGGCGAGCGAGGCGAGGTTCACGGGTGCGCTTTCCAAGGGAGGAAAGATGCGCGGAGTCGCCACCAACGTTTATTTGTGGAAAACGTTGGAAAAACCGAAGGAAACCGGTCAAAACGAAAATTCTAAATTCGGGAGTTGTATTTACGTTTGAGGAAGGTATTAGCACCTCTCACGTTTGTCTCAAAGGACAACAGCCTATTTTTAAGAATTGTGAAATTGTGTTATCTTACCTTTTATTTCTTTTTATTTCTTGAGGTCGACAAAAGCGGGGCTCTTGCTCCTACGTACCCTCCATCGAAGAGGAAATCAGACCTACATAGTTCTTTCTTAAGAGTGAATCAAGCGATTCTTTTTACTTGAAAGGTGATTATTTTAAGGCGTTGGACCTTAAAAATGATCCATTTACTTGATAAGGAAAACTGAAATGATAAACTTTCAAACCCTTTTTAGTGACTTTTTGTGGACGAGCTTGACTAGGCGAGTTGATTTTAGCCTTAGTTTCACTTTAGTTATTAGTCAATTCGATTAAGAATGAAAAATCCCAAAGAGAAAACGTCCGATCGATTTTTTTCGCTTCATTTTACTAAAAGGTATTTTTTTATTATTATATTATTATTTTACCTCTTTTTTGATTTCCAACGTGGTTACGGCACGACCGAACGGTCGGAATTCATTTTAACAGAAATTAACGGATATTACAAATCAAATGATTGGTGAAAATTTATTTTATTTTTTGATTAGGCGAGAAACGACTTAAATAAATGACTGAAGCACGACAAAAAGGGGTACATAAAGTAAATGAAAACGAGAATAAAAATACATGAAACAAAATGGGGACCACCACGGGTACATAGAATGAATTGAAAAACTCGGTTTGGGGTACTTACTAGTTGAAGACCGAAGAAAACGAAGAACGAACCATGGATGTCGAAGAACGGTTGAAAACCTTAGCGTAATTACTCACGAAAACGTTACGGAAGCGCCTCGGCTTGGATTTTCTTCACGGAAACAATTTTCCTCAGCAAATTTAAGAGAATACGAAGTGCCAAGAAGACTGAACCCTTTCCCTCTTCATTCCTCCCCCTATTTATAGCAAAATAGGGGAGGAGCTTGCCACCCAGCTCGCCCAGGTGAGCAAGGTTGCTTCCTCCAGAAGCAACCGCCTTCTGGAGGAAGAATCTGGAAGGCCCAAGTGGGCCTGATTGCTATTTGTACCCCCCTTTTTACTAAATGCGCTCCCCTTTTATTTTTTTTGGTAATTCTTTTTCTGTAACGTTACGAAACTTTACAAATTTCGTAACGATACTTATTTTCTTTCTGTAAGGTTACGAATCCTTACGGATCATGTATTTACTCATTTTTAGCTTTCGAAGAAGTTACGGAAACTCACGGATTGCGCAACAACACCTCCTTTTGGTTTCCGCCACATTACCGAATTTCATAGATCGTGTAACCCTGCTTCCCTTAGATTTTTGGCGTGTCTCGGGACTTACATATCGTGCAACAAAGGGTGCCAAGTATTTTGAAGCGGCCAATCAAAGGTTGCATATCATCAAGTAATAATCCCCGGACAAAATTATGGTATGACAAACAGAAATCGTCTTTGTATGGATAACTACTCGGGTATCTCCGCCTGCCACCAGACTTCACGGGTCAAGATTAACAGAAATCGTTTCTTCGGATAACCACTCGGATATCTCCGCCTGCCACCTAACTTCACGGTTCAAGACTAATAGAAATAATTGGTTTGGATAACAATTCAGATATCTCCGCCTGCCACCTAACTTCACGGGTCAGGACTAATAGAAATCATTTGTTCGGATAACAACTCGGGAATCTCCGCATGTCATCGGACTCGCCGTCTCTGGGTGACATATGTGCAAAAGACGCGTTAAGCTCTGCATGTCAACGTGCTCGCATGCCTCTGGTTGACAAAGGGTGCAGATGACGACGTTAGTATCTACATCCTACTAGACTCTGAGTCTGACAGCTAGCAAATGAGTATGTACGGATAACCACTTGGGTATCTCCGCCTGCCACCTGACATTACGAGTCAGGATTAACAGAAATCCTCTTTGTAAGGACAACCACTTGTGTATCTCCGCCTGCTACCTGACTTCACAGGTCAAGATTAACAGAAATCATTTGTACGGATAACAACTCGGGTATTTCCACATGTCACCAAACTCATCGTCTCTGGATGACAAAAGTGTTGAAGATGACGTTAGGCTCTGCGTGTCAGGGGGTCGCTTGCCTCTGGTCGACAAAAGGTGCAGATGACGACGTTAGTCTGTGGACAAAGGATCAAGCTGAAAGTTTTGATGATGCCAAAGGATTACATGAATCATATGCTTCTCAAAGAGTTACTCAAGACAAAGCAATTAGAGTTAATCAAGATGGATGATCAAGACAGTCTATAGAGTCTTAGAAAGGATATTAAAATGGAAGGGAATTCCAATTGGATTAGCAAAAGGTTTGGCCAAGAATTTTAAGCTAAAAAGTGTTTTTCAACAAATTTACTCTCTGGTAATCGATTACCAGAGGATGTAATCGATTACCAGTGGCCAAAACTGTTTTACAACAGCTATTAAAATTTGAATTCAAAATTTGCACTATGTAATCGATTACACATATATGGTAATCGATTACCAGCAGCTTCTGAACGTTTTAATTCAAATTTTAAAGAGTGTAATCGATTACACACTTATTGTAATCGATTACCAGAGGAGTTTTTCAGAAATCATTCTCATCAGTCACATCCTTTCATGTGGTTATTGAATGGCTTTCATAAGGCCTATATATGTGTGACTTGAGACACGATTTTGACAGTTTTTTTAGAACAAAAAGTGTTTATCCTCTCAAAGAACAAATTCATTTTATCCTCTTAAGAATTCCTTGGCCAATTCAATTGCAATTCATTAAGGAATTATTTGAGCGCTTAATCTGTAAAAATCTATCTCTTTCTAGAGAGATTCATTCTTCTTCTTCTACTCATTCTCTAAGGAATTAAGAGACTGTGGGTCTCTTGTTGTAAAGGAATTCTAAACACAAAGGAAGGATTGTCCTTGTGTGTTTAGAACTTGTAAAAGGAATTTACAAGATAGTGGAACTCTCAAGCGGGTTGCTTGGGGACTGGACGTAGGCACAAGGGTGTGGCCGAAGCAGTATAAAACTGAGTTTGCATTTTCTCTTCCCTTAATCTCCTTTATTTATTATTGCTTTATATTCATATTCAAATTGTTTTATTTGAATTAATATTTAAGAAGATTGTCATTAAGTGAATTCATAACTTAAATAAAAAGTGAAATAGATTTTTAATTAGGGGAAGTAGTTTGGAATATCTTAATTCAACCCCCCCCCCCTTCTTAAGATATCTGAGGCCACTTGTCTAACAAGTGGTATCAGAGCTTCATTCTTGTATAAAGTTTAGAAGCTTCAAGAAAAAGATGGCCTCAGCAAATTCCTTATTTCCAGAAGGGAATTCTATCAATAGACCTCCAATCTTTAATGGAGAGGGTTACCACTACTGGAAAACCCGAATGCAAATTTTTATCGAGGCAATAGATCTAAATATCTGGGAAGCCATAGAAATATGGTCTTATATACCCACCACAGTAGAAAGAGTTTCAATAGATGGTAGTTCATCAAGTGAAAGCATAACCATAGAAAAACCTAGAGATAGATGGTCTGAAGAGGATAGAAAACGAGTACAATACAACTTAAAAGCCAAAAACATAATAGCATCTGCCCTAGGAATGGATGAATATTTCAGGGTTTCAAATTGTAAGAGTGCTAAGGAAATGTGGGACACTCTTCAATTAACACATGAAGGAACTACAGATGTTAAAAGATCTAGGATAAATGCACTAACTCATGAGTATGAATTATTTAGAATGAATGCAAATGAAAATATTCAAAGCATGCAAAAGAGATTTACACATATAGTAAATCATCTAGCAGCCTTAGGCAAAGAATTTCAAAATGAGGATCTTATAAACAAGGTGTTAAGATGTTTAAGTAGAGAATGGCAACCCAAAGTAACGGCTATTTCTGAATCAAGAGATTTGTCTAACATGTCTCTTGCCACTTTATTTGGAAAGTTGCAGGAACACGAGATGGAACTATTGAGATTGCACCAAAATGAAGAAAATGACAAGAAAAAGAAAGGAATTGCTCTTAAAGCATCATCCTCAATTCAAGAAGAAAGTGATCAGGATAATGATCCAGATGATGATGATGATCTAAGTCTTTTTGTGAAAAGGTTCAACAAATTTCTTAAAGTAAAAGGAAATCAGAGGCGACCTAATTTTAAATCAAAGAAAAGGACAGAAACTTCATCCTCTACTCTAAAATGCTTTGAATGCAATCAACCTGGACATCTGAGGGTTGATTGTCCCATCTTCAAGAAAAAGATGGAAAAATCTGAAAAGAAAAATCATAGTGAAAAGAAACTGAAGAAAGCATACATCACATGGGATGAAAATGATATGGAATCTTCTGAAGATTCTGAAAATGAAGAGATAAATCTCTGCCTTATGGCCAAAAGTTACGAAAGTGATGAAGAGGTAACATCTTCAAATAACTTATCTATTTCTTTTGATGAATTGCAAGATGCATTTGCTGATCTGCATAAAGAGTCAATTAAACTTGCAAAATTAGTTTCATCTTCAAAGAAAACAATTTCAAATTTAGAAAATGAAATTTCGAAATTAAACAAAGAATTAGATCTTCTTAAAAATGAAGTCTCAATTTCTAAAACAAATGAAAAAGTTAATATCTCCACTATTTCTGACAAGAAAATATCAGATTCTTGTAGTTGTTGTGATAAATATGTAAAAGAAATTAAAAAGTTAAAAAATTCACTTGCAAAATTTTCATATAGTAAAAATAATTTAGATGTTATATTAAGTAAACAAAGATATGTGTCTAATAAAAATGGACTAGGGTATAAATCTGATAAACAACAAAAGTTTCATAAAAACTTTTCCACTTCCACACAAAAATGTAATTCTAATTCTATCACTTGTTTTTACTGTGGAAGAAGAGGACATGGCATATCAACTTGCTACTTCAAGAAAAATTATAGTAACATTAAAATGATATGGATCCCAAAAGGATCCTCTGTTTATACTAACATGCAAGGACCCAATAAAATTTGGGTACCTAAGTCAAAAACTTAATTATGCAGGTATCTTAGAGAAAGAAGTGGTACATAGATAGCGGATGCTCAAAACATATGACTGGAGATGCATCAAATTTTACACATATCTCTCCAATGAAAAGCGGGCATGTAACATATGGTGACAACAACAAAGGTAGAATCCTTGGAGTGGGTAAAATAGGTACAAATTCTTCAAACTCCATTGAAAATGTTCTACTTGTTGAAGGACTTAAGCATAGCCTGCTTAGCGTTAGTCAACTATGCGACAAAGGCTATCTAGTATCATTTGATTCTCAGAAATGTCTTATAGAACATAAGCATGACATTAATATAAAGCATATAGGACATAGAGTCAATAATGTTTACATGATAGACTTAAGCATAAAACATGAAAACAATCATTGCTTTCTTAGTAAAGATGAAGATCCATGGTTATGGCATAAAAGAATTGCTCACATAAACATGGATCACTTAAATAAATTAATTTCAAAATATTTAGTAGTTGGTTTGCCTAAATTGAAATTTGAAAAAGATAAACTATGTGATGCATGTCAAAAGGGCAAACAAACAAGAGTCTCATTCAAACCTAAAAATGTTGTTTCAACCACTCAACCCTTACAATTATTGCATATGGATTTATTTGGTCCATCTAGAATCATGAGTTTTGGAGGAAATTACTATGCTTTAGTTATAGTTGATGATTTCTCTAGATATACTTGGACATTATTTATTACACATAAAAGTGATTCATTCCAAGCATTTAGAAAACCAGCTAAAGTCATACAAAACAAGAAAAATCTTAAGATTGCATCCATTAGAAGTGATCATGGGGGTGAATTTGAAAATAAAGATTTTGAATTATTTTGTGATGAACATGGTATTGAACACAATTTTTTTGCACCTAGAACCCCTCAACAAAATGGAGTTGTTGAAAGGAAAAATAGGTCATTGGAAGAAATTGCAAGAACTTTATTAAATGATACTTCTCATCGAAAGTATTTTTGGGCTGAAGCTGTCAATACTGCATGTTACATCATGAATAGGGCCTTGATAAGACCCATTTTAAAGAAAACCCCATATGAGTTGTATAATGGTAGAAAACCTAATATTTCTCATCTACATGTTTTTGGTTGCAAGTGCTTTGTGCTTAATAATGGTAAAGATAATCTAGGAAAATTTGATGCAAAATCTGATGAAGGTATTTTTCTTGGATATTCATTACAAAGCAAAGCATATAGGATATATAATAAAAGAACTATGAATATAGAGGAATCCATTCATGTTACCTTTGATGAATCTAATGCTATATTGTCAAGAAAGAATATGCTAGATGACATTGCAGATTCTTTAGAACATATGAACATTCATGAACAAGATTCCAAAGGAAATGACAAAGGAAACAATGAAGATCCTCCAGAAGAAGTCAAATCCAATGATGAACTCCCAAGAGAATGGAAAGCTTCAAGAGATCATCCCCTCGACAACATTATTGGTGATATCTCAAAAGGGGTAACAACTAGACATTCTCTTAAAGATTTATGCAATAATATGGCTTTTGTATCTATGATTGAACCTAAAAATATAAAAGAAGCCATAGTAGATGATAACTGGATCATTGCCATGCAAGAAGAACTAAACCAATTTGAAAGAAATAATGTCTGGAAATTAGTAGAAAAACCTGAAAATTATCCTATCATAGGAACAAAATGGGTTTTTAGAAATAAATTAGATGAACATGGTATAATTATTGGAAATAAAGCCAGGTTAGTAGCAAAAGGATATAATCAAGAAGAAGGAATAGACTATGAAGAAACATATGCTCCTGTTGCAAGATTAGAAGCCATTAGAATGCTATTGGCATATGCATCCATAATGAATTTTAAACTTTATCAAATGGATGTTAAGAGTGCCTTTCTAAATGGCTTAATTCAAGAAGAGGTATATGTTGAACAACCCCCTGGTTTTGAAATTCCTGATAAACCAAACCATGTTTATAAATTACAAAAGGCTCTTTATGGTTTGAAACAAGCCCCTAGGGCGTGGTATGAACGCTTAAGCAATTTTCTTCTAGAAAAAGATTTCTCCAGAGGTAAAGTGGATACCACATTGTTCATAAAGAGAAAGCATAACGATATTTTGTTGGTTCAAATATATGTTGATGATATAATTTTTGGATCCACTAATGATTCATTGTGCAAGGAGTTTTCCCTTGATATGCAAAGTGAATTTGAAATGTCAATGATGGGAGAACTAAAGTACTTTCTGGGATTACAAATCAAGCAAACTCAAGAAGGTATATTCATCAATCAATCCAAGTACTGCAAGGAATTGATCAAAAGATTTGGGATGGATAGTGCAAAACACATGTCTACACCGATGAGCACTAATTGTTACTTAGATAAAGATGAATCTGGTCAGTCTATAGATAAAACAATATCGAGGTATGATCGGATCTCTTATTTATTTATCTGCTAGTAGACCTGATATTATGTTTAGTGTATGTATGTGTGCTAGGTTTCAATCCAACCCCAAACAATCACATTTAAGTGCAGTAAAGAGAATCATGAGATATCTATTAGGGACAATAAATTCAGGATTATGGTATCCTAAGAATTCAACATGTAACTTAATAGGATAATCTGATTCTGATTTTGCCGGATCTAAAACTGATAGAAAAAGTACAAGTGGAACTTGTCAATTCATTGGATCGGCTCTTGTCTTATGGCATAGTAAGAAACAAAACAGTGCTGCTTTATCTACCGCTGAAGCTGAGTACATCTCTGCCGGTAGTTGCTGTGCACAGATTTTATGGATGAAGCAACAATTATCTGACTATGGCATCATTATTGATCGTATACCTATTAAATGTGATAATACTAGTGCCATAAATCTATCCAAAAACCCAGTTCAACACTCTAGAACTAAACATATAGAGATTAGACACCACTTTCTTAGAGATCATGTCCTAAAGGGAGATTGTGTATTAGAGTTTGTTGATACTAAGAATCAACTTGCTGATATTTTCACAAAACCTCTCCCCAAGGAAGTGTTCTTCTCTATTAGAAGAGAGTTAGGTCTCTTAGACGTAAGAGATTTTGAAAAATAGGAATTGATTGGATGATTGATTGATTGATTGGTTGATTTACTCTTATTTATTGTGTATAGATTATTTTGTTTGTTTGATCTTGTTTGAATTCTTGTTCTTATGAATGATTGATTGTGTTTTGATTGAGTATAACGCTTGTGTTGTTTAATTTAATTTACTTTTTGCTAGTATAATTAATTATTAAGATAGTATAAGTTTTTAGACTTAGGAATAAGTTTTTCTTTTAGAAAAAGGCTATTCTTTGTTCTGGTAATCGATTACATGAATACTGTAATCGATTACACTAGAACAGATAGCCTGTAATCAATTACAGTATTCATGTAATCGATTACCAGTAGGCTGCCTCCTCCTATAATCGATTACCATTACTTGTAATCGATTACCACGCGTCCTGCTCTATAAATATCACATTTTCCAGAAATCCCTGTGCAGCCCCTTTTCTCTCACGACGTTCCTCCATTCCCAAACCTCCAAATCTTCGTATCTCACTCATTTCTCCATCAAATCAACTCCCGTAAATTGCGATCTTCTTCTTTTTCATTTCTCTTTTGATTTCACCGATTAAAATCTGCAAAAACTCCTTCAAATGGCAGAATCGTCAAAGAAACGAAAGGGTTCTTCCGCCTCCGCTTCGGCTTCAAGAGCTCATCGTTCCGGAGCCACTAGCGCATCCACAACACCAATTCCACCATCATTGTCCTCTTCCCCAGTGTTTTCTTCCGACGAACAGCAGAAACGGTACTCCAATCTTTTCTCATCTCGTTCCATTATCGACCCTAAATTTATTGATATGGAATTCTTTTCTGCTGAAACCTTTGATTGCATTCAAGCCTTTCAGAACTTAGGTCTTCTACCTTTTATGTCATTACAATTGCCTATTTATCCTGAATTGGTTAAAGCTTTTTATTGTAATCTTGAAATTCAGGACAGCACTCTGACTTCTGAAATTTTTGGGAAAAAATGGTCATTGACCAGTCCCTTTTCCATGACTTAACCAAATTACCCAATGACGGTGTACCATTTGAAGGTACACTGAATGACGACTGGAAATTTGATTTCTCTGCCCATGATGCCCGCCAGTTGGTTTGCACCAACAATGCGGATATGACCGGACGTCTTCTTGCCGGGTCATTGGCTTTTGAAAGCCGCATCCTTCACTATTTAATTGTGCGTATTTTGCTTCCACGGTCTTCCAACCTTGCCCAGGTTTCTGAGGAAGATCTAATTATCATGTGGGCCTTTCATACAGGGCGTCAACTTGACTGGGCACACTTAGTCAGATATCGCATGCATAAGGCATTGCGATTAAATGCTCCACTACCATATCCACAGCTTGTCACTCTCTTTTTCCGCCATTTTCAAATTCCTCTTGATTCTGAACCTTACGTTCCAATCAAGAGATCCTTTTTAATTGGTGCTGCTGTGATTGCTTCTTTTGGTTACCGCAAAGAGCATGATGGCTCTTGGGTCAAAAAGGGTGCTCCACCCGCTGATGATGAAGGCAACCAACCAGTTGAAGATAATTCCTCTCTTCTTCGAAAGCTTTTGGAAAAGTTCGATGGTCTTCAAACTTTTGTTGGTGACAAGTTTGATAATATGGAATTGCAAGTCGACATGCGGTTTGATGCCATGGAATCAAGGATCACCAAAGTTGAAGAAGATGTCTCCTTCATCCGTACTTGCTTTGATCCACCACCACCGCCTCCATCATCCTCTTAGCTTATATGTTATTATTATTAAGACTAAGTATTATTAGTGGTTAAGTATTATTAGTACTCTGTTTTAGCGCCGTGTATTTAGCTTTTTATTGCTCTAGTTATTGTAGTCTTGCACTATAATTATATTTCTAGACATTGCTTTTGTTGATTATGCAAATGTATGGTTTTATTTTGGTTTAATGGTTGGCGTTGTTTGGATATTTATTGTGTTAATGTTTGGCTATTGATTGCCTTGCTCTAGTTCTTTTTGATGTTGCCAAAGGGGGAGAGAACTTGGGAGAGAACATGGGTTAGAAATCAATTAGAAATTTAGAAATTTATTGTTAAGAAAAGTTAGGCATACATGCCAAAAGATAGGGGGAGTAAGGGTTGTGTGAACGTGCTATCATCTTGTATATAGCTTGTCTTGATTTCAGGTGTTGTCATCATCAAAAAGGGGGAGATTGTAGACAAAGGATCAAGCTGAAAGTTTTGATGATGCCAAAGGATTACATGAATCATATGCTTCTCAAAGAGTTACTCAAGACAAAGCAATTAGAGTTAATCAAGATGGATGATCAAGACAGTCTATAGAGTCTTAGAAAGGATATTAAAATGGAAGGGAATTCCAATTGGATTAGCAAAAGGTTTGGCCAAGAATTTTAAGCTAAAAAGTGTTTTTCAACAAATTTACTCTCTGGTAATCGATTACCAGAGGATGTAATCGATTACCAGTGGCCAAAACTGATTTACAACAGCTATTAAAATTTGAATTCAAAATTTGCACTATGTAATCGATTACACATATATGGTAATCGATTACCAACAGTTTCTGAACGTTTTAATTCAAATTTTAAAGAGTGTAATCGATTACACACTTATTGTAATCGATTACCAGAGGAGTTTTTCAGAAATCATTCTCATCAGTCACATCCTTTCATGTGGTTATTGAATGGCTTTCATAAGGCCTATATATGTGTGACTTGAGACACGATTTTGACAGTTTTTTTAGAACAAAAAGCGTTTACCCTCTCAAAGAACAAATTCATTTTATCCTCTTAAGAATTCCTTGGCCAATTCAATTGCAATTCATTAAGGAATTATTTGAGCGCTTAATCTGTAAAAATCTATCTCTTTCTAGAGAGATTCATTCTTCTTCTTCTACTCATTCTCTAAGGAATTAAGAGACTGTGGGTCTCTTGTTGTAAAGGAATTCTAAACACAAAGGAAGGATTGTCCTTGTGTGTTTAGAACTTGTAAAATGAATTTACAAGATAGTGGAACTCTCAAGCGGGTTGCTTGGGAACTGGACGTAGGCACAAGGGTGTGGCCGAAGCAGTATAAAACTGAGTTTGCATTTTCTCTTCCCTTAATCTCCTTTATTTATTATTGCTTTATATTCATATTCAAATTGTTTTATTTGAATTAATATTTAAGAAGATTGTCATTAAGGGAATTCATAACTTAAATAAAAAGTGAAATAGATTTTTAATTAGGGGAAGTAGTTTGGAATATCTTAATTCAACCCCCCTTCTTAAGATATCTGAGGCCACTTGTCTAACATAGTCTACATGCTATCGGACTCAGAGTCTGACGAATAGCAAATGAGTGTGTGCAGATAACCAGATGGGTATCTCCGCCTGCCACCTGACTTCACGGGTCAGGATTAATAGAAAACATTTGTACGGATAACCACTTGGGTATCTCCGCCTGCCACCTGACTTCACGGGTCAGGATTAACAAAAATCGTTTGTACAGATAACCAATCGAATATCTCCGCCTGCCACCTGACTTCAAGGGTCAGGATTAATAGAAATCGTATGTAGGAGTAACCTCTCGGGTATCTCTGCATGTCATCGGACTCGTCGTCTCTAGATGACAAAGGTGCAGAAGACGACGTTAGGCTCTGCGTTTCAAAGGGTTCGCTTGCCTCTGGTTGACAAAAGATGCAGATGACTTCGTTAGACTCTGCATCCTACCGGACTCTGAGTCTGACGGATAGCAAATGAGTGTGTGCGGATAACCACTCAGGTATCTCCGCCTGCCACATGACTTCATAGGTCAGGATTAATAGAAATCGTCTTTGTATGGATAAGTACTCGGGTATCTTCGCCTGCCACCTGACTTCACGGGTTAGGATTAACAGAAATCGCCATTGTACGAATAACCACTTGGGTATCTCCGCATGTCATCGCTCTTGCCGTCTTTGGATAACAAAGGTGCAGAAGACGACTTTAGGCTCTACGTTTCAACGGTCTCGCTTGCCTCTGGTTGACAAGAGGTGCAAATGACGATGTTAGTCTCTGCATGCTACCGGACTCTATGCCTGACAGATAGCAAATGAGTGTGTGAAGATAACCACTTGGGTATCTCCGCCTGCCACCTAACTTCACAGGTCCGGATTAACATAAATCGTCTTTGTACAGATAACCACTCGGATATCTCTGCATGCCACCTAACTTCACAGGTCAGGATTAAAAGCAATAGTTTTTACGGATAACCACTCGGGTATCTCCGCATGTCATCGGACTCGCCGTCTCTTGATGATAATGGTGCAGAAGACGACGTTAGTCTCTGCGTGTCAACGGGCTCGCTTGCCTCTAGTTGACAAATGGTGCAGATGACGACGTTAGTCTCTTAATGCTACGGGACTCTAAGTCTAACAGATAGCAAATGAGTGTGTGCAGAGAACCACTTGGGTATCTTCGCCTGCCACCTGACTTCACAGGTCAGGATTAAAAGAAATCGTCTTTGTACAGATAACCACTCGGATATCTCCGCTTGCCACCTAACTTCACAGGTCAGGATTAACAGAAATAGTTTTTACGGATAACCACTTGGGTATCTCCGCATGTCATCGGACTCGCCGTCTATGGATGACAAAGGCACAGATGACGATGTTAGGCACTGCGTGTCAACGGGCCCAATTTCCTCTAGTTGATAAAAGGTGCATATGATGACGTTAGTCTCTACATGCTACCGAACTCTGAGTCCGATGGATAGCAAATTAGGGTGTGCAGATAAACACTTGGGTATCTCCGCCTGCTACCTGACTTAACGGCTCCGAATTAACAGAAATCGTCTTTGTACAGATAACCACTCAGATATCTCCGCCTACCACCTAACTTCACGGGTCAGGACTAATAGAAATCATTTGTACGGATAACCACTCGGGTGTCTCCGCATGTCATCGGACTTGCCATCTCTGGATGACAAAGGTGCAGAACACGATGTTAGTCTCTGCGTGTCAATGGGCCCGCTTGCCTCTGGTTGACAAAAGGTGCAGATGATGACGTTAGTCTCTGCATGCTACAGGACTCTGAGTCTCATGGATAGCAAATGAGTGTGTGTTATTAACCCTCTGGGTATCTCCGCCTGCCACCTGACTTCAGGGGTCAGGATTAACGGAAATCATCTTTGTACGGATAACCACTCGGGTATCTCCGCCTTCGACCTGACTTTACGGGTCAAGATGAACAAAAATCGTCTTTGTACAGATAACCACTCGGGTATCTCTGCATGTCGTCGGACTCATCGACTCTGGATGACAAAGGCGCAGAAGAAGATGTTAGGCTGTGCGTGTCAACGGGCTCGCTGGCCTCTGGTTTACAAAAGGTGAAGATGACGATGTTAGTGTCTGCAAGCTACCAGACTCTGAGTCTGAAGAACAACAAATGACTGTGTGCAGATAACCACATGGGTATCTCCGCTTGCCATCTGACTTCATGGGTCAGGATTAAAATAAATCGTTTGTACAGATAACCACTCAGGTATCTCCGCCTGCCACCTGAATTCACGGTCCAGAGTAACAAAAATCGTTTATACAGATAACCAGTTGGGTATCTCCGCATGTTATAAGACTCGTCGTCTTTGGATGACAAAGGCACAGAAGACGATGTTAGGCTGTGTTCAGATATTCACTTGGGTATCTCCACCTACCATCTGAGTTCACGAGTTAGGATTAAAAGAAATCATTTGTACGGATAACCACTTAGATATCTTCGTCTGCCACTTGACTTCACGGGTCAGGATTAACAGAAATCGTTTGTATCGATAACCTCTTGAATATCTCCGCCAGCCACCTGACTTCACGAGTCAGGGTTAACAGAAATCATTTGTATGCATAACCACTGCGTGTCAATGCTCTCGCTTGCCTCTAGTTGACAAAAGGTGCAGATGACGACGCTAGTCTTTGTATGATACCGGACTCTGAGTTTGACGGATAGCAAATGATTGTGTGCAGATAACCACTTGGGTATCTCCGCCTACCACCTGACTTCATGGGTCAGGATTAACAGAAATCCTCATTGTACGGATAACCACTCGGGTATCTCCGTCTGCCACCTGACTTCACAGGTCAAGATTAACAGAAATCGTGTTTGTACGGATAACCACTCAGGTATCTCCGCGTGCCACCTGACTTCACGTGTCAGGATTAACAGAAATCGTCTTTGTATGAATAACCTCTCGGGTATCTCCACATACCACCTGACTTCACGGTTCAGGATTATCACAAGTCGTCTATGTACGGATAACCACTCGAGTATCTCCACATGTAATCGAACTCGCCGTATCTGGATGACAAAGGTGCAGAAGACGACGTTAGGCTCTGTGTGTCAAGGGGTCGCTTGCCTCTGGTTGATAAAAGGTGCATATGACGGCGTTAATCTCTACATGCTACCAGACTCTGAGTCTGGGAGATAGCAAATGAGTGTGTGAGGATAACCACTTGGGTATCTCCGTCTGTCGCCAGACTTCACGGGTCAGGAATAATAGATATCGTTTGTGCGGATTACCACTCGGGTATTGCCGCATGTCATCGGACTCGCCGTCTCTGGATGACAAAGGTGCAGAAGATGAGGTTAGTCTCTGCGTGCCAACGGGCTCGCTAGCCTCTAGATGACAAAAGGTGCAGATGATAACATTAGTCTCTACATGCTACCAGACTCTCAGTGTGACAGATAGCATATGACGGTGTACGGATAACCACTTGGGTATATCTGCCTGCCATCTGACTTCACGGGTCAGGATTAACATAAATTGTTTGTACGGATAACAACTTGGGTTTCTCCGCATGTCATAGGACTCACCGTCTCTGGATGACAAAGGTGCAGAAGACGACGTTAGTCTCTGCGTGTCAATGGGCTCGCTTGCCTCTAGTTAAGAAAAGGTGCAGATGACGATGTTTGACTCTGCATGCTACCGGACTCTGAGTCTGATGAACAGCAAATAAGTGTATACAGATAACCACATGGGTATCTCCTCCTGCCACCTGACTTCATGGGGCAGGGTTAACAGAAATCGTTTGTACGGAAAACCAATTGGGAATCTCCGCCTGGCACTGACTTCGAGGGGTAGGATTAACAGAAATCGTCTTTGTACAGATACCCACTCCAGTATCTCCGCTTGCAACCTGACTTCACAGGTAAGGATGAATAGAAATCGTCTTTGTATGGATAAGCACTCAGGTATCTTCGCATGTCGTCAGACTCGCCGTCTCTTGATGGAAAAGGTGCAGAAGTGGATGTTAGGTTGTGCGTGTTAACGGGCTCGCTTGCCACTGGTTGACAAAAGGTGAAGATGACGACGCTAGACTCTGCATGCTATCGGACTCTAAGTCTGTCGAATAATAAATGAGCGTGTTCGGATAATCACTTGGGTATCTCTGCTTGTCATATGACTTCACGGGTCAGGATTAAAAGAAATCGTTTGAACAGATAACCACTCGGGTATCTCTGCCTGCCACCTGACTTTACGGGTCAGGATTAATAGAAATCGTCTTTGTACGAATAACTACTCTGGTAACTCCACATGTCGTCGGACTCGCTGTCTCTGGATGACAAAGGTGCAGAAGACGACGTTAGGCTCTGCGTTTCAAAGGGTTCGCTTGCCTCTGGTTGACAAAAGATGCAGATGACTTCGTTAGACTCTGCATGCTACCGGACTCTGAGTCTGACGGATAGCAAATAAGTGTGTTCGGATAATCACTTGGGTATCTCCGCCTGCCATCTGACTTCACGGGTCAGGATTAAAAAAAATATTGTATACGGATAACCACTTAGGTATCTCCTCCTGCCACCTGACTTCACGGGTCCGGATTAACAGAAATCATGTTTGTACGGATAACCACTCGGGTATCTCCGCCTGTCGCCTGACTTCACGGGTCCGGATTAACAGAAATTGTTTGTACGAATAACCACTCGGGTATCTCCGCATGGCATCGGACTCGCCGTCTCTAGATGACAAAAGTGCAAGACGACATTTGTCTCTGCGTGTCAATGGGCTCGCTTGCCTCTAGTTAGCAAAAGGTGTAAATGATGACGTTAGTCTCTGTATGATACCAGACTCTAAGTTTGATGGATAGCAAATGAGTGTGTGCGGATAACCACTCGGGTATCTCCGCTTGCCACTTGACTTCACGGGTCAAGATTAACTGAAATCGTCTTTGTATGGATAACCACTCGGGTATCTCCGCATGTGATCGAACTCGCCGTCTCTGGATGACGAAGGTGCAGAAGACGACCTTAGTCTCTGCGTGTCAACGGGCTCGTTTGCCCCTAGTTGACAAATGGTGCAGCTGACGACGTTAGACTCTGCATGCTTCTGGACTCTAACTTCGGCGGATTGCAAATGAGTGTGTGCGGATAACCACTAGGGTATCTCCGCCTGCCACCTGACTTCACGGGTCAGGATTAACAGATATCATTTTTGTACAGATAACCACTCGAATATCTTCGCCTGCCACCTGACTTCACGGGTCAGGATTAATAAATATCATTTTTACGGATAACCACTTGGGTATCTCCGCATGTCATCGGACTCGCCGTCTCTGGATGAAAAAGGTGCAGAAGACGACGTTAGGCTCTGCGTGTCAGCGGGCTCGCTTGCCTCATGTTGACAAAAGGTGCAGATGACGACGTTAGTCTCTGCATGCTACCGAACTCTAAGTCTGACGGATAGCAAATGAGTGTGTGCGGATAACCACTTTGTTATGTCCGCCTGCCACCTGACTTCACGGGTCAGGACTAACATAAATCGTTTGTACGGATAGCAACTTGGGTATCTCCGCATGTCATCAGACTCGCTGTCTCTGGATGACATAGGTGCAGAAGACGACGTTAGTCTTTGTGTGTCAACTGGCTCGTTTCCCCTTGTTGACAAAAGGTGCAGCTGACGACGTTAGACTCTGCATGCTACTGGACTCTAACTCTCACGAATTGCAAATGAGTGTGTGCGGATAACCACTTGGGTATCTCCGCCTGCCACCTGACTTCACAGGTTAGGAGTAATAGAAATCGTCTTTATACTTATAACCACTCAGATATCTCTTCCTGTCACAAAACTTCACGGGTCAGGATTAACAGAAATCGTTTGTACGGATAACCACTCGGGTATCTCCGCATGTCATCGGACTCGCCGTCTCTGGATGACAAAGGTGCAGAAGACGACATTAGTCTCTATGTGTCAATGGGATCGCTTGCCTCTAATTGACAAAAGGTGCAAATGACGATGTTAGTCTCTACATGCTACCGGACTCTGAGTCGGATAGATAGCAAATGAGAGTGTGCGGATAACCACTTGGGTATCTCCGCCTGCCACCTGACTTCACGAGTCAGGATTAACAGAAATCGTTTGTACGGATAACCACTTGGGTATCTCCGCCTGCCACCTGACTTCACGGGTCAGGATTAACAAAAATCATTTGTATGGATAACAACTTGGGTATCTTCGCATGTCATAGGACTCGTTGATCGAGGTCGTACCCGAATCAAATAAGCATTAAAATGCAGTAACTAGGAAGTGATCCTAGGTCGTTTCCTAATGAGCAATTATACACCAAATGTTCATAACAAATAGTTGGAAAATAGTAACAAATGGGGGGGTTGTCTGCTTTTGTAAATTAAACAACAAACAGATGTGAATTAGAAAATATCATAATTAAAACGCGTTGCTTCTCCTTGATTCACAAGCAAGTCTCTTATCCTAGGTTACGAGAGTTTATCCTTATTCAGTTCAACCACTTTATCCAACCTTAAATTAAATTACTAAGCGAAATATAACATAAGGCATTCATTATGTGATTAAGCAACACATACACCAATTACTCATAAACGATCATTAAGCATGAATGTAAATTAAGCACAAAGGCAATTAATCAAGCACTAAGCATGCATGAATTAATAGCAACAAATTTAGAGTAATTAGTGAAGAGGAAAAACTGAACAGAATTTAACAGTAATAATAGAACCTCAAAGAGAACTGTGCTTGATCCTCAAGAGAAAACAACGCTGGGGGCTTAGCCTTCCATTAATCAATAGAGAACGGAATTATAGATTGAAGAACGAAATTTTATTGCTGAAGCGGAAAGTCAGAACTGGAATTGCAAAAACGGAAAAAAGGAGAAAGAGAAGAGAGGGCCTACACTAGAACCTTGGTGCTGTTATATAGTTTTCCAACCCCAAACTTTCAAATCTATTTTAAATCCAAGCTCATAAATAAAATAAAATCAAATCAAGATAAGATAAGACAAGATAAGATCTAGATGAAATAGTATTTAGATGAGATCAAATCTAAATAATATCTAGATAAGATAAGATCTAATTTTGTAGAATAAATTAGTCTGTTGTCTTCAAGTCCAAGCCCAATTCTGGATTCAAGTCGAATACTTCATTAATTCCTGAAATTAGATTAAAAACATCAAATTAGCTGAATGGACCCAAATAATTAAACTGCCTAATTAATTTGACAATTAAGACTAATCAGTAATTAAAATGGTGCAAATAAGGTTAAGAAATAGGAGAAAATAATGGCACATCACTCGTTGTCTCTGGATGACAAAGGTGAAGAAGACGATGTTAGTCTCAGCGTGTCAATGGGCTCGCTTGCCTCTGGTTGACAAAAGGTGCAGATGACAAGTGAGTGTGTGCAGATACCACTTGGGTATCTCCACCAGCCACCTGACTTCACGGGGCAAGATTAACAGAAATGGTTTGAACGGATAACCACTTGGGTATCTCCGCCTGCCACCTGACTACGAGGTGCAGGATTAATAGAAATCGTCTTTGTACGGATAACCACTCGGGTATCTCCGCCTGTTACCTAACCTCATGGGTCAGGATTAACAGAAATTGTGTTTGTACGGATAACCACTCAGGTATCTCCGCCTTCCACATGACTTCACGGGTCAGGATTAACAGAAATCATCTTTGTACGAATAACCACTCGGGTATCTCTGCATGTCATCGGACTCGCCGTCTCTGGATGACAAAGGTGCAGAAGACGACATTAGGCTCTGTGTGTCAACGGGCTCGCTAGCCTCTGGTTGACAAAAGGTGCAAATGACGACGTTAGTCTCTACATGCTATCGGACTCTGAGTATGACTGATAGCAAATGACTATGTGCGGATAACCACTTGGGTATCTCCGCTTGCCACCTGACTTCCCGAGTCAGGATTAACAGAAATCGTTTGTACGGATAACCACTTGGGTATCTCCGCCTGTGACCTGTCTTCACAGGTCAAGATTAGCAGAAATCATTTGTTAGGATAAAAAGTTGGGTATCTCTACATGTCATAGGACTCGCCGTCTCTGAATGACAAAGGTACAGAAGACGATGTTAGTCTCTACGTGCCAACGGGCTCGCTTGCCTCTCGTTGTCAAAAGGTGCAGATGACGATGTTAGACTCTGCATGCTACCGGACTCTGAGTCTGACGGATAGCAAATGAGTGTCTTCGGATAATCACTTGGGTATCTTCTCCTGCCATCTGACTTCACGAGTCAGGATTAAAAGAAATCGTTTGTACGGATAACCACTTAGGTATCGCCGCCTCCCACTTGACTTCAAGGGTCAGGATAAACATAAATCATTTTTGTACGGATGACCACTCGGGTATCTGCGCCTGCCACCTGACTTCACGGGTTATGATTAACAAAAATCGTTTGTACGGATAACAACTAGGGTATCTCTGCATGTCATCAGATGCACCGTCTCTGGATGACAAAGGTGCTAAACACGATGTCAGTCTCTGCGTGTCAACGGGCTTGCTTGCCTCTAGTTGACAAAAGGTGCAGATGACGACGTTAGTCTCTGTATGCTACTGGACTCTGAGTTTGACGGATAGCAAGTGAGTGTGTGCGGATAACCACATGGGTATCTCCGCCTACCACCTGACTTCACGGGTCAGGATTAACAGATATCGTCTCAGTACGGATAACCACTCGGATAACTCCGCCTGCCACCTGGCTTCACGGGTCAGGATTAACAGACATGGTTTGCACGGATAACCACTCGAGTATCTCCGCATGTCATCCAACTCACCGTCTCTGGATGACAAAAGTGCAGAAGACGACATTTGTCTATGTGTGTCAAAGGGCTCGTTTTCCCTTTGTTGACAAAAGTTGAATATGACGACGCTAGTCTCTGCATGCTACCGGACTCTGAGTCTAACAGATAGAAAATGAGTGTGTGCGGATAACCACTTGGGTATCTTCGCCTACCACCTGACTTCACGGGTTAGGATTAAAAGAAATCATCTTTGTACAGATAACCACTCGGGTATCTCTGCCTGCCACCTGACTTCACGAGTCAGGATTAACAGAAATCCTCATTGAACGGATAACTACTCGGGTATCTCTGCCTGCCTCCTGACTTCACGGGTCAGGATTAACAGAAGTCGTCTTTGTACGGATAACCACTCGGGTATCTTCGCCTGCCACCTGACTTCACGGGTCAGGATTAAAATAAATCGTTTGTACAGATAACCACTTGGGTATCTCCACCTGCCACCTGACTTCACAGGTCAGGATTAGCTGAAATCGTTTGTACGGATAACCAGTTGGGTATCTTCACATGTCATAGGACTCGCTGTCTCTGGATGACAAAGGTGCAGATGACGATGTTAGGCTCTGCGTGTCAACGGGCTCGCTTGCCTCTGGTTGACAAAAGGTGCAGATGACGACGTTAGTCTCTACATGCTACCGAACACTGAGTTAGACGAATAACAAATGAGTGTGTGGAGATAACCACTTGGGTATCTCCGCCTGTCGCCTGACTTCACGGGTCAGGATTAACGGAAAATTTTTGTACGGATAACCACTCGGGTATCTCTGCCTGCCACCTGACTTCATCGATCAGGATTAACTGAAATCGTTTGTACGGATAACGAGTTAGACTTTCTACAAGAAACCTATTCTGATACCACTTGTTGGATCAAGTGGCCTCAGAATAATTAAGAAGGGGGGTGGAATTAATTATTCCTAAACCTTTACTAATTAAAAAATTACTCTTCTAAGGCTTTTACTAAGTTGTTAAGAGAATAAGCAATAGAATAGAAACTTAACAGAAAGTAAAAGGGGAAATTAAATGCACAACGGAAATTAAAAGAGTAGGGAAGAAGGAGACAAACACACAAGAGATTTTATACTGGTTCGGCAATAACCTGTGCCTACATCCAGTCCCCAAGCGACCTGCGGTCCTTGAGATTTCTTTCAACCTTGTAAAAATCCTTTTACAAGCAAAGATCCGCAAGGGATGTACCCTCCGTTGTTCTCTTTGAACCTAGTGGATGTACCCTCCACTAGAACTGATCCACAAGAGATGTACCCTCTCTTGTTCTCAGTCAACAACCCAAGTAAATGTACCCTCTACTTGTACCACAAAGGATGTACCCTCCAATGTGTTAAGGCAAAGATCTAAGGTGGTTAAACATTTGATACTTTGTGAATTGGGATACAAAAGAATTCTCAGGCGGTTAGTCCTTTGAACACTTTTGTATAAGGGAATGGGAAGAATTAAAAGAATTCTCAGACTGTGTCATTTTGAATTCTTTGACACGAGAGAAGGGAGACACAAAAGAATTCAGGCAGTTAGTCCTTCGTTCTTTTGGAAAAGGGAGAAGAGAGACACAAAAAGAATTCAGGCAGTTAGTCCTTGGCAAATTCTTTTTGGCATAGGGAGAAGAGATGAAATGAATGAATAGCACAAGTTTTCAAGGTTTAGAAAAACTAGAAAGGCCCGTAGGGGGACGGGCATCCTGTAGGACTAACAAAGGCCCGTAACCAAAGCTGGAAACCCCAGGGCCCTGTTGAACTTATCTGGGTCCACTGGGTGTCTTGTTGGCACGATCCCTGCAAATAGTGGATGGCATCATAAATCAGTTGAGCCACGTGCATACTTACCTATGTCATGACGACACAGACCAACTGATACTTCCGAAGGGGTAGATTGGCATTGTGGTCGCTGGGTAGAATATTGCTAAGTAGCAACGTCATCCATATCAGTGTAAGATTGGTCATATTGGTGCGCATGATCTACATTCATCTCTTTGCAATGGCCTGGGCGAAATCTTGCCCCGGTATGCATAGTAGTTGTGTGATAGCCTCCTCCTCTGGTTGTGCTCGCACAGTTGGCCCTCCTCCGAGATCAGGGGGGTGGCCAAGGAACTGATAAAGGGAAACTACTGGCCCCTCACCCCGAAGCGCGAGTCTCGGTTAAGCATTAAGGGTAGAGGACTGATGCAATCCTACCCCCCCAAGGGCATTGGATAGAAGACTCCAAGAAGATTGGGCCAAAGATGCAAGAGAAGGCCCTAGGGTTCTCATGAGCATTAGGGTAGATTTCGGGCCCATGGACTAAGTATGAGCCCACTTATCTTTGTACATATTAGACTAGGATGTCATTATATTTGATCCTTGTATTTAGGGCTCCATATTGTAGGTAGGGTACCCAAGAAATATAGGATTTTTCAGCCCTTGTATTTTAGGGCACTTAGACTAGTTTATGTATTAAGGGTAGTTTTGTAATTTCACATGCACTAAGTGAATATTTGATGTGTGTGGAAATAAATTTAATTCAATTGGTAGAAGCCCAATCCAATTAAATTTTAGAGGGGGAGGTGAGCATTTGCTTACTACACCCCATTGCCACATCATATAGTCACATTTTGTGCATGTCCTTCATGCTTTACATGCCTCATGACACCTAAGCACACTTAGTGGAGAATCTTGGAATTGATCTTGGATTACTGGGCTGAACTATAACTAAAATTCACTAATCATAATTAGTGAAATTTTGGCTCCAAAGTTTGGCTCCCCAAATTCAATTTCAAATTCAAGTGAAATTTGAATTAAAATTCAAATTTCCCTCCAATTTTGTGTGACACTTAGGCTATAAATAGAGGTCATGTGTGTGCATTTTTTTGAACTTTGATCATTTGAATATTAACTTTAGATTTCAGAGCTCTTTTAGAGCACAAAATTTCGTGCTCTTCTCTCCCTCTCCCTTCATTCATCTCCTTCTTCCTCCAAGCTTTTATCCATGGCCTCCTATGGTGGTGAGCTTCTTCTAGACTCATCTTCTCCTTGAAGTGGCATCTCGTCTCTCTCTTCCTTCTCCATTCCGCTGCCATTCATCTTCCAGGAAGCAAAGGAATCCATTGATGAAGAAGATCCTAGGCCTACAAGCTCAAATGGAGCTTACATCATGTGGTATCAAGAGCATCTTCATCTAGGTGA
The DNA here is from genome assembly GCF_000004515.6 of Glycine max. Lineage (NCBI taxonomy): Eukaryota > Viridiplantae > Streptophyta > Magnoliopsida > Fabales > Fabaceae > Glycine > Glycine max. Next base: position 30,054,809 of record NC_038248.2, on the reverse strand, counting down.
TGTTCATTTGCTTCCTCTATCTTTTTGTTCGGTGAATTCTCTTTAGTTCCTTGTTCTTCATCTTATTCTCCATGTATATCCTCCATTGTCTTGTGGTTTGGTGCTGTTTAGAGTATATTCAAAAAAATAAACCGATTAAATCTTAGATCTACATTTGTTCTTGCATTTCTCTGGTTCAAATTTTGTAGATCTACTCTTGAATCTTGTTTTTGTGTTGATTTTAGGTTCTATCAATTTTCATTCATAATATTCTTGTGATGAACCTTTAGATCTAAATTTTCTTCCAAATATTGATTAGAAAAAAAAACACAAAAATCTAAGTGTAAATCACTTAATTCATGTTGTCTTAGAGTCATGTTTTGTCATAGTAATTGTCACATTATGTTCTAAGTTTGTGTTGAATTTTTATTTTGTTTATTGAATTCTAGATACATTTGTTGATGTATTCTTGTCATTCTTAGCCTATCTTTTGAATTTTGAGTCTAATTCATGCATGTTATTTAGTTCATAACATGTTCTAAATCAATTCCTAGAAGTAGTCTTGTTCTTGAACTTTTTTTTGTTTTCTAAGTTTCCTACATGATGCCTATGATGAAGTTGAGTTGTGGTGCTGAGTTGTGGCTGGATTTGTGAATCAAAATAAGTCTTAAGCTCTCTTGAATTGTGTTATTCAATATAATTGAGCATAAGCAAACACAAATTGTAGCTATCCAAGCCTTAAGCAACATAAACACTACTCTTGATTTCTAGGTTGAAATCGCTGGTGCTGGCAGCTTGAACATACGAACTTGTATAAATTACTGGGAATTGGTCACTACGTTTTTTGAGCTGAATGTTTTACTTAAATTTCTAGACATCTGGAACAAAATTATAAAAAAAGAACCAACCTATTTGGATTAAAGGAAAAAATAATAAAAATCGCACAAGTTGGCAGAAAAATCAGTGTCCAGGAAAAAAAAGTGAAAGGAAAGTGTGCTTGTTGTTTTGGCTCAAAATTTGCTGTACAATTGGTGCCTATTTTATACCAATCCTAGTTCTGAAATTTTAATTGAAAATTATTGTGAAAACAAGTGCCAAAACTAGAGGTTTCTTGAGTCCTATCTTGCTTTTTTGTGCTTTTCATTGCTTTAATTGCTGAATAATCCTTGAAAATTTGTCTTGTTAAAACTCTATTGGTTTAGCTTTCATTTCATTTTTTTTGGTCTCTGGTTATTGCTTGTCTCTTTGTTTCCTTGCTTGTGAGTTGCTATATAGGGAATTGGAGAGGAGGATTGGTGCCATATCTTGAAGAATTTGAGTCAAGAAACAAGGGACCAACCACCTTAAGAGCTATTGGACTAAGAAGCACTCCAAATTGAGTGAAACACTAAAGAGAGAATAGCCACCACAATTGAGGACTTTTTTCTTTGTAATTTTTTAATTGGCAATTTTCTTTGCTTTCAAATTTTATAACAAAAAGGCTTTTCATTGGAAGTAAGTTGGGAGCCTCCGCTAGGTCACCCTACTTCCATTTGTGTGTAATAATTTTAGGCAATTTTCCCTTAGGATAGTGAGTGTTTTGTTGGGAACCTTAAATGAGGTCATCCAAACACTCCTAGGATCCGCCTAGTTTGCATTTCTTGCACTTTAATTTCTTGCTTACTTTCATAGCTTATTTCCTTTACCCTCCATTGTCAAACCGCCTAGATAGCTTGCCTTTTACCAATTAGTTTTTGCCTTATCTTTCACACCTCTTTTAGTGTTTATTTTGGCTAGTTTCAACCATAGTTTCTTTTACCTTTTTTTCAAACCCCCAACAAGAAAGAACCATAACTTAGGAACCAACATGAGTCTTCATTCTTCATCTGGTGTTAATGGTGAGGGTTCTACTCCTAAGGACCCCTTGTATAAGATATTAGATGAGTTGAGATCCCTTAAGTTGTGGAAAGAAAAACAAGAGAGAAAAGAAAAAGGAAAAGAAAAGAGTGGAAGAAATAAGTCAAGATGAAAGAGAGAAAATAAGAGAGGAAGAAAGAAGAAAAATAATGAAAGAAATGAAAAGAGAAAAACATGCCTCCTATAGTAGTCATGACTCTTGCAAGAGTTTAAGTGAAGAACTTAGCGACTATTATAGAGGGCGTCATAGTTCACATACTAAACATCACTCCCAAAGAAGAGAAAAGGATAGAAGGCCTCAAGAGGTTAACATTAGCCTCCCATATTTCCATGGAAAAGATAATGTTGAGGCCTACTTTGATTGGGAAATGAAGGTTGAACAACTCTTTGCTTGCCATCATATTAGCGAAGAGAGAAAAGTTCCATTGGCTACCCTTAGCTTTCAAGGGTATGCCCTCTATTGGTGGACTTCCCTTGTTAGGGAAAGAAGGATTCATGGGGATCCTCCAGTAGAGTATTGGAATGATCTTAACAGTGCCTTTAGGAAGAGGCACATTCCCTCCTACTATGAAAGGGAGCTTATGGACAAGCTCCAAAGGCTTAGACAAGGGAGTATGAGTGTTGAAGAATATAGACAACAAATGGAACTACTCCTTTTAAGAGCTGGACTTAGGGAGGAGAAAAGAACAAGCATAGCTAGGTTCCTTAGTGGGCTTAATATGGAAGTGAGGGACAAGGTTGAACTCCTTCCATATAGGGACCTAGATGAGCTAGTCCAACTTTGTATACGAGTGGAGCAACAACTTAAAAGAAAGTCTTCTTCCAAATCTTATGGCTCTCACTTTTATCCAAGGAAGGACCAAGCCCATGGAATTTTAAGGGCTGCACCTTCAAAACCCAAGGAAGATTAGGGCAAGACCATAGAGAAATACACCCCTAAGACTAGTTCCCAAGAAAGGACAAGCAACATTAAATGCTTCAAATGTCTTGGGAGAGGTCACATTGCCTCTCAATGCCCCACAAAGAAAACCATGATTATGAGGGGTCAAGACATTTATAGTAGTCAAGAGGAGACTACTTCTTTCCCTTCCTTTAGTGGAAGTGAAGATGAAGTAAGGGGTGAAGAGTCTAGTGAGGAAGTCTACCCCCATGAAGAAGGTGACCTTTTAATGGTTAGAAGGCTCCTTGGAGGTCAATCTTGTGATCTATCTCAATCCCAAAGAGAGAACATCTTTCATACAAGATGCAAAATTTTAGATAAAACTTGTTCTCTCATTGTGGATAGTGGATCTTGTTGCAATTGTTGTAGCACAAGATTAGTTTCCAAGTTGAACCTCACTATCATTCCCCACCCAAAACCTTATAAACTTCAATGGCTCAATGAGCAAGGAGAAATGATAGTTAAACAACAAGTGAAGTACCTTTCTCCATTGGGACATATAAGGATGAAGTTAATTGTGATATAGTTCCCATGGAGGCAGGACATATTCTTTTAGGAAGGCCATGGCAATTTGATAGGAAGATCATTTACAATGGCCTAACTAATGAAATTACCCTCACCCATCTTGGCACTAAATTTGTGTTGCATCCTCAAACACCTTCACAGGTGGCCAAAGATCAACTAACTATGAAAGATAAGAGGGATGAGGAAGAAAAACTAGAAAAACAATAGAAAAAGAAGGATAATAAGGCCTTTTCTTCAAAGGCCAAGGGGAAGGAAAAGGAGGAAAAGGAATCCTCCAAGAAGATTGTTAACAAGGAAAATCATTTTGCAACAAAATGTGATATTAAAATAGCACTCCTTCTTAAACAATCTTTCTACCTTCTCCTATCAAGGGAAACATCCCTTAGCAGCGCCATACCTCTTGAGCTTGAGGTTATTACTCAAGTAAAGAAGTTGTTGGATGAGGGTTTGGTTTGCAAGAGCTTAAATCCTTGTGCTTTGTTGGTTCCTAAAATAGGTATTACTAGGCACCAAATCCTTATGATAGGTGGTATGATGAATGTGTTGAGTGGTGCAACACTCTTTTGTAAAATCACTCATGCACCTAACATCTTCATGATTTGTGTACATAGGGACTCATTAGATAGGTTTGTTCTTATTTTTTGTTTCAATGCAAACTTAGGTGCTCATGTGGGACACCTTAGGTTTGTCGTAATTTTTTGTAGGAATAATCAACATGAAAATAAAGAAAAAGGTATGTTTTATTCCATTACTAACCCTAACTTTTTAAGTAGTGATCAAGGGCTTCCCATGGACCCTAAGAGAATAAAGGTCATTCCTGAGTGGCCTACTCCACCAAGTATAAGGGAAATTGGGGGATTTAATATCTTAACAAACTTTTACAAAAGGTTGTCCCATATTTTTCTATACTTGTAGCACCACTCATTGAGTTGGTGAGGAACTATATTCTCTCATGGGAAGATGGCCAGGAAAGGGGTTTTCTGTCCTTACCGTACTCTAACATACCTAACATCACTAATACATATGTTTTTATTCTTTTTACAGGTGATGAGGAAAGAATTCATGAGTTTCAAGAACCTCTAGATTTGAGGTCAAATCCTTTTCAAGGGGGAGGGAATGATGCAATCCTACCCCCCAAGGGCATTAGATAGAAGACTCCAAGAAGATTGGGCCAAAGATGCAAGAGAAGGCCCTAGGGTTCTCATAAGCCTTAGGGTAGATTTCGGGCCCATGGGCTAAGTATGAGCCCACTTATCTTTGTACATATTAGACTAGGATGTCATTATATTTGATCCGTGTATTTAGGGCTCCATATTGTAGGTAGGGTACCCTAGAAATATAGGATTTTTCAGCCCTTGTATTTTAGGGCACCTAGACTAGTTTTTGTATTAGGGGTAGTTTTGTAATTTCACATGCACTAAGTGAATATTTGATGTGTGTGGTTGGAAATAAATTTAATTGAATTGGTAGAAGCCCAATCCAATTAAATTTTAGAGGGGGAGGTGAGCATTTGCTTACTACACCCCATTGCCACATCATATAGTCACAGTTTGTGCATGTCCTTCATGCTTTACATGCCTCATGACACCTAAGCACACTTAGTGGAGAATCTTGGAATTGATCTTGGATTAGTGGGCTGAACCATAACTAAAATTCACTAATCATAATTAGTGAAATTTTGGCTCCAAAGTTTGGCTCCACAAATTCAATTTCAAATTCAAGTGAAATTTGAATTGAAATTCAAATTTCCCTCCAATTTTGTGTGACACTTAGGCTATAAATAGAGGTCATGTGTGTGCATTTTTTTGAACTTTGATCATTTGAATATTAACTTCAAATTTCAGAGATCTTTTAGAGCACAAAATTTCGTGCTCTTCTCTCCCTCTCCCTTCATTCATCTCCTTCTTCCTCCAAGCTCTTATCCATGGCCTCCTATGGTGGTGAGCTTCTTCTAGACTCATCTTCTGCTTGAAGTGGCGTCTCCTCTCTCTCTTCCTTCTCCATTCCGCTGCCATTCATCTTCCAAGAAGCAAAGGAATCCATTGATGAAGAAGATCCTAGGCCTACAAGCTCAAATGGAGCTTACATCAAGGACCTTGAGTCCTCTGAAGGCGAAGATGTGGAGTCCTCTGAAAGCGAGGACATACAGCCCTCCAGAGGTGAAGACCTATAGTTCTCTAAAGGTGAGGACATGCAGTCCTCTAAAGATGAGGGCGTCTAACCCTCTTAAGGTGAGGACATGTAGTCCTCTAAAGGTGAGGACGTGTAGCCCTACGAAGGCGAGGGCATGTAGCCCTCTGAAGGGAGGACATGTAGTCCTCTATAGGTAAGGAAGTGTAGTCCTCTAATGGCGAGGACGTGTAGTCCTCTGAAGGCATGGGCGTGTAGCCCTCAAAGGCGAGGGAGTGCAATCCTTTGAAGGCGAGGGCGTGCAGCCCTCTGAAGGCGAGGGCGTGTAGTCCTCTGAAGGCAAGGGTGTGTAGCCCGCTGAAGGTGAGGATGTGTAGCCCTATGAAGGCGAGGGCGTGCAACCCTCTAAAGGCAAGGACGTGTAGATCTTTGAAGGTGAGGACGTGCAGCCCTCTGAAGGCGAGGGCGTGGAGTCCTCTGAAGGCGTGGACGTGTAGTCCTCTGAAGGCGAGGGCATGTAGCCCTCAGATGGCGAGGACGTGTAGCCCTCAGAAGGCGAGGACGTGTAGTCCTCAGAAGGCGAAGGCATGTACCCCTCTGAAGGCGAGGACGTGTAGCCCTATGAAGGCGAGGGCGTGTAGCCCTCAGAAGGCAAGGACGTGTAGCCCTATGAAGGCGAGGGCGTGTAGCCCTCAGAAGGCAAGGACATGTAGTCCTCTAATGGCGAAGGCGTGCAGCCCTCAGATGGCGAGGACATGTAGTCCTCTGATGGCGAGGGCGTACAACCCTTAGAAGGCGAGGACGTGTAGTCCTCCAATGGCGAGGGCGTGTAGCCCTCTGAAAGTGAGGGTACTAGTACCCAAGGGTCCACCCTTATGAGAAAGCAAGAGATTGACTCATTTAGAGTGCCGGTCATTCCAACTTCAAAAAGATTGGATAATAGATGTAGGAAATCTATGTAGTCAACATTATTTATAGGGATCCAGATGCATGGAACCGTATGCAACAATGCAATGTAATGGAAAGTTGTACAATGTTCATGACATTATTTCTCTATTTTGTGATTTTGATTTGATTTTTTTGGAAAACACAGATTGACTGTCCTTTTGAAAGAGGTGATAGTTCATGCAATCTTATGTCGGGAAGGCATGCTTGTTTTTCGCACTAAATGAGGGCTGCCCGTACCTCTCAACTCTTTGCCTTCCAGACCTACCATATCTTGGGTTGGATGATTTATTTGGTTGAGGCCATATGGGGGGGTCAGGTCCACCTCAACAATGGTGCTGGTAGCGGCTATTACAACTGCATTGACCTCCATTATCTCCTTTATGCTCATCATGGCCTCCATCATTGTGGTCATTTGCTCTTTCATGGCCTCCATGTCGGCCTTCATCTACTCTTGCACCTCCTCTACTTCACCCATTGCTCTAGCACGAGTTCGGTAAGGGCGCCATAAAGCATGCTCTTTCCTTTTGATAACAATGATTAAGTTCGTTTTTTTTTCAAGGAAAGAATGCAATGAGCAATGCAACCAATGAAAAGCATGGATGTGTGCGAATGATGCACGGTTGAAGTATTGGGAATTTTTATGCAGGACATGGGGTTGAATCAATTAAGATTTTCAATATGGTCCATGACATCTTTGTCAAGGTGAATTTGGAAGTAACAAGGACATCAACAATCACAAATGTGTTTGGCAGTAGACGAAGCAGCGATGTAACTCGATCCATCTTTTGCCCCAATTTTTGCAAGATGGTTACTTCCATGCTTCAACTTGACTTGATAAACCTTTTCATAAAAGCATGAGCTTGGTTCAACCCGGTAATTCAAGGAATGGCAATTTCAATTGCCAATAAATTGACAACATTTCACAGAGATGAAAGACTCGGGAATACGCATGTTATGCATGGAAAATGTAATTATGAGATTGAGATGCCTGAAGAAACATCATTTTTTAGTCAACCATGCATTAGGTACCATGTTCAATCATTTTGTTTTTAAGTGAAATAGGTTTATGATCCCAACATGGTTGGTTCATGGTACCGAACATATGCAACTAAGAATGCAGCATGAATTTTCATGCTTCCTTTTTTGCTTTTGTTTTGCAGAGGAAAATGCAAGGATCATGCATGACTAAACATGAAAACAAATGGTATGCAAAAAACCTATTAGATGCATATGCATGGTGATGAAATGACTTATGCAAAATGCAATGCATGAATATGGTGAGGGAAGCTTGCTTTTGGAGCTTCTATGAACGCTGCATCTTTGAGCTTCAATGAGGTCCTTCAATGGTTATTTTCCACCATGGAGATGCAGCGGAAGGCAAAGGAGAAGAGGAGAGGGGAGGCACCATCCACAAGGGAATAAGCCATGGAAGAAGGAGTTTCACCACCAAGAATGTGCCTTGGATAAGAAGCTTGAAGAGGATTCTTTAATGGAGGAAAAGAAAGAGAGAAGGGGGGAGCACAAAATTGAAGGAATAAAAGAGGGAGAGAAGTGGAACTTTGAAGTGTATCTCATAAGACTTTCATTCATCAAAGTTACAAAAAGTGTTACACATGCTTCTATTTATAGACTAGGTAGCTTCCTTGAGAAGCTTTCTTGAAAAAACTTCCTTGAGAAGCTTCTTTGATAAAACTACTGTCGCAACCTACCCTTCGGCGGGAGGGCGACGCGTGACTCGCGGGTTGCGTGTTCCACGAAAGGAATACGCGCGGAGTCGCCACCAACGTTTATTTGAGGAAAACGTCGGAAAAACCGGAAAAGACGCGATCTACGAACTTTTAAGTGAAAGGTTCGGGAGTTGTATTTACGCACGGGGAAGGTATTAGCACCCCATACGTCCGTCCCAAGGGACGACAGCCTTTAATCGAATGTGCAACCATGACTTTGATTTTTACGTTCCCTTTTATGTCCTTACATCCTTTTTATATTTTTTCTTTTTTGTGGTCGACAAGGGTGTTTCCCTTTGCTCCTACGTATTCCTCAATTTGGGATGAGAAAATCAGACCTACGTAGTTCTTTCTTATCAAGTGATTCTTTTTTACTTTAAGAGGTGATCATTTTAAGGCGTTGGACCTTAAAAATGATCCATTTTACTTAGTGAGAAAATGAAATGAAAAACTTCAAAAGCCTATTTTATGGACGAGCTTGACTAGGCGAGTTGATTTTAACCTTAGTTTCACTTTAGTTATCAATCAATTCGATTAAGAATGAGAAATCCCAAAGTGAAAACGTCCGATTAATTTTTCGCTTTATTTTACTAAAAGATGTTTTTTTGATTATTATATTATTTTTTACCTCTTTTTTTTATTTCCAACGTAGTTATGGCACGACCGAACGGTCGGAATTCATTTTAACCGAAGTTAACGGATAATACAATTCAAACGTTCGGTGGAAATTGATTTTATTTTTAAGTTAAGCGAGAAATGACTTAAGTAAAATGGCTTAAGCACGTCAACAGGGGGTATAAAAAGTAAACAAAACGAGAATAAAAATGCACGAAACACAATGTGGACCACCATGGGTGCATAGAATGAATCGAAAAGCTTGGTTCGAGGTACTTACCCGTTGAAGATCAAAGAATGATGAAGAACGAATGAAGAACGTCGAAGAACGGTTGAAACCTTTGCGAAATTCCTCACGGAAAACGTTACGGAAACATTTCGGAAGCGCCTCGGCTTAGTTTTTCTTCACGGAAACAATTTTTCCAAGCAAATTCGAAAGAGAGAGAAGTGCCAAAGGGGCTGAACCCTTTTCTTCTTCACTTCCTCCCCTATTTATAGCAAAATAGGGGAGGTGGTTGCCGCCCAGCTCGCCCAGGCGAGCCAGGTTGCTTCCTCCAGAAGCAACAACCTTCTGGAGGAATATTCTGGAGGGCCCAAATGGGCCTGGGTGCTATTTGCACCCCCATTTTTACTAAGTGCACCCCCCTCTGCTTTTTTTTTGTGATTCCTTTTTTCGTAAAGTTACGGAAACTTACGAATTTCGTAACGATACTTGTTTTCTTTCTGTAATATTACGGAACCTTGCGGATTACATAATCATCCCCTTTTTGACTTACGGAATGTTACGAAACCTCACTTAATTATACAACGATGCTTCCATTTGATTTCCGGTGTGTGACGGAAACTTACGGATTGTGCATCAATATTTTTTTGGTTTTTTTTTCGGCATGTCCTGGAATTTCACAAATTGCCTAATGATGGATGCCAAGCACCTCACAAGGACCAAAGAAAGGTCGCATGTCATCAAGCAAAGGTCCCCGGACGAAATTAGGGTATGACAGTTGCCCCTCTTTACTTGTCTTTTATTGGAGATAAAAGGAAAGTAAAGATAAGACACTAATTTCGTTCCTCTCGATTTGACAAGAGTCGCAGGTGACCATAAAATCTCCACAAGCAAATGACTTGTTGTTCCCGGATTTTCATAAATTGCCTAATGATGGGTGCCAAGCACCTCACAAGGACCAAAGAAAGGCTGCATGTCATCAAGCAAAGGTCCCCGGACGAAAATTAGGGTATGACACTAATTTCGCTCCTCTCGGTTGACGAGAGTCGCGGGTGACCATGACTTGTCGTTCCCGGAATTTCTCAAATTACCTAATGATGGGTGCCAAGCACCTCACAAGGACCAAAGAAAGGTCGCATGTCATCAAGCAAAGGTCCCCGGACGAAAATTAGTGCATGACACTAATTTCGCTCCTCTCGGTTGACGAGAGTCGCGGGTGACCATGAGTTGTCGTTCCCGGAATTTCACAAATCGCCTAATGATGGGTGCCAAGCACCTCACAAGGACCAAAGAAAGGTCGCATGTCATCAAGCAAAGGTCCCCGGACGAAAATTAGTGCATGACACTAATTTCGCTCCTCTCGGTTGACGAGAGTCGCGGGCGACCATGAAATTTCCGCATGTAAATGACTTGTTGTTCCCGGAGGAACAAAAGGTGCAGAAGACTATGTCAGCCTCTGCATGCTATCAAGCGTTCTGTCTTACAGATAGCAAAAGAATGTTTATACGGATAACCACTCGGGTATTTCCGCGTATCATCGGGCCCGCCGCCTCTGGATGACACAAGGGTGCGGATAACCGTAAGGTATCTCCGCGTATCATCGGGCCCGCCGCCTCTGGATGATACAAGGGTGCAGAATGACCAAATTTTGTCTCTGCTTGTCATCGGGCCCGCCGCCTCTGGATGACAAAAGGGTGCGGATAACCGTAAGGTATCTCCGCGTATCATCGGGCCCGCCGCCTCTGGATGATACAAGGGTGCATGTCACATGACCTCAGGGTTAGTATGACAAAGATTATGGGGCAGCCGACAAAAGCAAGGCTCTTGCTCCTACGTATCCTCCAATGAGGAACTCAGACCTACGTAGTTCTGGATAACTTGTGAGACTTGAAAAGTCTCCATCGGAAAATGCTGACATCTCCGGAAAGGGCGCAGATGACCACATTGGCCTCTGCTCGTCAATCACACTTGGGGTCACTGAATGACGAGGTGCGGATAACCGTAAGGTGTCTCCGCGAGCTACCAGCTCTTGGGTCATGGCAACAAAAGGCGGTGTGGTCGACAAAAGCGAGGCTCTTGCTCCTACGTATCCTCCAATGAGGAACTCAGACCTACGTAGTTCTGGATAACTTGTGAGACTTGAAAAAGTCTCGGTGTTTTCTTCGCAAAAATGCAAACATGCTTTAGCAAAGAGACAAATATTCCAACTGATTAGAGCAGCATATGCCTTTTTGAGTGAAAAACAATGCGTCTACCGGGGAAGGAGAGTCTGCTGATGAAATCCCCCATAACCATAAATGAGATTTTGGATGTTAGCATTTCGTTTCTAAATGACCATTTAGAGGAAACACTGGGTTCGACAAAAATAGAAGAAATCCACTCAAAGTGTATCAATCTCGCACAGGTAAGTGTTTCATCCTAATTCCGAACCATAGATATGTCATGACTTGACTTTGCAAATTATTTCCTATCAAATCAAAAATTACATGCGTGATCATGGATCAATAGGACTTCCCTTGGGAATGGGTTCTCTTGATGGGTTTTTTGGCTTTTGTGTGTTTTTGGCTTTTGACTTTTTTTGTTGGCTTTTTCCTTTTCTGTTTTTGTTTAGTGCGGGGCGAAAAAGTCGCTAGCGCACAGGATTTTGGTTGGTAATCAAAGGGAGAAGACCATTTTAGGTTGTGGTTTCCTTTCCTTCTTTTTGTTCGTTTGGTGACAATTCTGTATTGTTCAGATATTGATCGGTCCAAAGACCTTTCTGCACATTTCTTCTGTTTTCCTTCGATCCCTGATCAGGAGCTTTCTTTCCTTCTTCTTCTTCCTTTTTTATTTTCTCCCATTCTTTGATTGAGAATTTTCTTTCTTTTCTTTTTGCTTTCTCCCACTCTTTGATTGGGGAATTTTCCTTCTTTTCTTTTTTTGCTTTCTCTTTGATTGGAAATCTTCCTTCTTTCCCTTTCTTTGATTGGAAATTTCCCTTCTATTCTTTCCGCTTCCGAGGGTAAGGATTGTGGTGAGTCAGGATTTTGGCTCAAAGCTTGTAGAATGGCTAGACATGATATATGTCAGGGCTTGGTTTGGTTCAAGGATAAAAGGGATGCCCCACATTATTTCCATGACACAAATGCAAAAAATGATGATTTGGAAATTTTATGCAAAACTGGTCATGCATGCACCTATGCAGACGTTCAAGTGTCAAATTTTTATGGTCATGTGATGCTAGGGCTCAGGATTCATTTCCTCTATTTTAAATCAACCCAATGTTTCCAAAATATGTTCTTTTATCAATTTGTGCATTCCTCCAAGTCCATTTCGAGCGTCCGGGGAAATTTTCACAGCATTCACCCTTCAGGTGTAGACACGTTTTTTCTTCAAAAATCGATTATGATCAATGAAATTTTTTCAAAGAAAGGTTGGAAATCATCTCTTTTCAAAAGCATGTCGGTTTTTAGCTAGACAACTTATTTTCTCTTTTTCCACCTTTTTTCTTACTTGCTTTCTTTTTTCCTTATGTTCTCCTTTTTTCCTTTTTGTTCTCTTTTCCATTTCATTCATTCCATTTTTTTTCTTTTCTATTTTTATTTTTATCATGATTTTTTTGTTTATTTTACATATATATTTTTGGACGATGTTCCTAAACGAAGAACTCTACACGGTTCCAGAATTTCAAACATCATCGATAGTAATGATACATAAACACTAACGCAACAATCTAAAAAAAATGTATGCGCTGTACAAATGACAATCGAAACAACAAAAACAAACATTAGTCTCTCAAGTCAAAACAATAACATAGAATAAAAATGACAAAAGAAATATGAAAGAAAACATGAATCTCGGGATCTCCCAGTCACGTATCTCCACTCCCTCCCAAGAAGTCAAGCAAATCGGCCATCTCCTCGTCCTCGTGGGCCTCTTCTCCATCGCCGGGAGCTTCTGGGGGTGCCTCTCCTGCTTGGGCCTCGGGCCAATCTCCGGGCCATGCAACCTCTGCTCTGAACTGGTCTGGAGTAGGGCATGAAAAAGAAGCGAAGCCCTGGCTCTGCATGCTAAGGCTCATCTGGTACAGACAATCATGGGTCTGTACATGTGCTCGGTGGTAGGCCGCCTGCTGGCGAACCAAATGCCGTAAATACTACTCCATGTCAAATGCCCCAGCCTGGCCAACCTGATGAGGTGGTGGTGGCGCGCCTGCGGCCTGTGGAGCATCACCCTGAGCCTGTCTCTGGGTACAGTACTTCTCAATAAAAGCCCGGGTGATGGGCGGCCGAATTACCTTGGTAGGTGCAACGGGGACTCCGAATGACTGGCAGAGTCCTGTGATCAGTACGGGAAATCCCAGGGCCCTGTTGGACTTATCTGGATCCAAAGGATGCCTGGTAGGCGCCATACCTGCAAAAATATAAATGGCATCAGCGATTAACTGAGCCACATGGACGCTCATCTGCGTCAGGATGGCGTACACCAGCTGACACTTCGGCAGGGGGAGGTCAGAATTATGATCGGTGGGCAGGATGTTGCTGAGGAGCAACGTCATCCATATCTGGGTTAGGGTGGTCATGTTGGTGCGCATGATTCGCACTCGCCTCCCTGCAGCAGTCCGGGCAAAATCCTGACCCAGTATACATAGCAGCTGGGCGATGGCCTCCTCATCGAACCCATCAGACCGGTTCCTCCTCTGGCCATACTCGCATTCCTAGCCCTCTTCCAACACCATCGGATATCCCAGGAGCTGGCTGATAGCGTCGGCATCAAACGGGATCCACTGACCCCTAACCCAGGATCTCATGTCACGCACGCCCTCCTCTGTTGGCCAAGCATTGGCATAAAACTCAAGGACTATTTCTGGATCGAACTTGGCCATGGGAGTAACCAGTGATGCCCACCGCCGGCGCCCTATTTCCTCCTGGAAATCAGTATACTCGTCGTCCCTGAGCTGGACGCGTCGCTCCCGGAGAAACGACCATCCCTTGATGGCCTCGAAGCGCTGCTGGTGTACAGCGCTCCTAAAGCGGTGACTGTCATACTCCAGAGCGGAACTAGTTCCTTCGGCTGCCTTGTCCTTCCTGGACCTCTTTGAGGCAAGCTTCCTCGGGGCCATTTCCTGCGAAGGCAAACATTTGGAAAGTTAGTTTTACCAGTGGGACACTACTCTTAAAACAAAAATGGCATACAACCTCCTCCCACAAATACAAACATCAATGTAAATTTAGAGCAAGCTTATGCACATATTTCCTTACGAACGTTCACTTGCACAAGACATTCTATTAACTAAGAAAAATGCACCCATATACAATCAAGGCAGCTTCGTTACCTAGATTATTTACATGTACTTCCAAGGTGTATTTGTTACTTACATCACACACATCTCCTTGGCTAAATTTACATACATGCATACTCAAAGCATTTTGGGGTACCAAAAATTGCACATGTGCACATCTTGGTATTTCTAATACCTATACATACACAAACTTCATGATGAATCTTGACTATCTACACAATAAGGTGCTACATTTCATGCTCTTTTCAAGTTTTTGCTACCTAAAGCCGCATGCAAATTCAAGTATATTTTCCTTTGCTGACTAAAATTGTATTCAAATTAAAAGGTATATATTTTTTGTAATGTATTTTCTTTACATAACATGCAACATATTTATATATATTTTTTGTGAGACATTTGGACTACCAAAAATTATATGTACATACATCCAAGTATTTTGCTATCATACCCAAAGTGTAAATTGCCAAAGGTATTTTGCTACCTATTCTAAACCTACACATTCATGACGAGAAAAATTCCTAAACATCTAGGCGTAGGGAAATTATTGTAGCGTGGCCCATAGCTGATTGCTGGCCAAAAAGGGTAACTTTACCCAATATGCACCTCCTCTTGTGTTCTTTTTGCATAAAATTTTAGTTCCTAGGCCTAGGATATATGTGGGGCAATGACTCTAGCCTTTTTCGGGAATGAATACATATTCCAAAAATAGAAAATATGTACAAACCAAAATGCCCCATGGGTTGTTTCCTTACAAAAGTCACGCGCTAATGCCATTGAGGCATTTCACCGAACACTTGGTGGGCGCGCGTTTAGGCGTCAATAGCAAGAGAACGGGGACAATGTGGCATGTCCCATTGTTCCAAAATGCATTATAGGCCTAGGGCCATCCCATACAAACCCCTAATTCAACCTAATCAAGCAAGAAAACAAACCAAAATTGCCCCATATATTTGAGCACATTCCCACAATTTAGAGCACCAAAAGGAGATCAAAATACACCAATGAAAAGCTAGAAAGCTTAGGGATGGAACACTTACTTGTTGGTGATGAACCAAAGCGCAAAACGGAATCAAAAAATGCGAAAAAGGATGACCCTAGGGCTGCAAACTCGTCAATCCCGTGGGTATGGCTTTTGAAAGGGGGGAAAAGAAGTTTTTGAATGCAAAAACGTCCCCCCTTTCGTCATTCTTATAATTTGGTGCAGGGGTGGCTCGCCCAGGCTCGCCCAGCTCGCCCAGGCGAGCTAACCTGCACATTTTTTTTTTCTTACTTTTTTTTTTTTTTTTTTTGAGGGGAACATTAACCATGTCCCCTCCCTTCTCATGGAGTAGCATCTTGCCTAACTTGAACTTACTTAGGTTAGAATTAGGTGTTGATTACTTATTTTTACTTTTTAAAACAAACAAATAGTAAAAGAAAGCTGCAAAATACAAAGGATACGGGGCTGCCTTGCAGCGACATTCTCTGCTTGTTTCGCGCAGAGAAGGGGCAACAATCGGTCGGTCGTGACCCCATCCCCACTTGCATCCGTCCTTAAGTACCTACAAGTAAAAAACAACCAGGTATGGCCAATCTTGACCACGTCATTACCTTACCTTGATTGGTTTCTGCCGTTCATGTTTTGTCTCTACCCCAGAAGGTAGCCCAAGATGATCCTGCCCCTGTTTTACCACAACAATATGCATGCGTATGCGTATGCGTATGCATGAATGTTTTCAAACGCAGCAAATTTAGGGAAAGTTGGTTCAGGTTCAATTCTAATTAAGCGCTTGGGGCATCCCATGAACTGAGCGGAAGGGCTCAGGTGATCACAGATTAACGCAAAGTTTGAAACTAACGTGAGGACTAAAGCCTCGAATCCACGTTCATTTCTTTGAAAGATTGTAACGAGAGATACAACAGACAGGAAATCCCTGGGGGAAATCCAGAAAACGCATAAAGATAAAGAACATGCAGCGACATCCTTAATTGCCCCAGCTTCTAAGCATAATATTGTTTGACGACATCAGAGTTCACGGGTGAAGGTAGCTCTTCGCCATCCATGTTGGTAAGCACCAGGGCTCCTCCGGAAAAAGCCCTCTTCACAACAAAAGGCCCTTCGTAGTTCGGGGCCCATTTCCCTCGATGGTCCTTGACAGCATGGGACATTTTCTTTAGCACAAGGTCTCCCTCATGGAACTTGCGTAAGCATACTTTCTTGTCGAATGCACTCTTCATTCTTTGCTGGTATAAGCGCCCATGACTCATGGCCGTTAAGCGCTTACCCTCAATGAGGTTGAGCTGGTCATAGCGCGTTTGAGCCCACTCTGATTCCTTTAATCCGGATTCTGCTAAGATCCTTAATGACGGGACTTCTACCTCAAATGGTAACACAGCCTCCATCCCATATACCAATGAGAACGGCGTTGCCCCAGTTGACGTTCGTACTGAAGTCCGGTAACCGTGTAACGCGAATGGGAGCATTTCGTGCTAATCCTTGTATGACACGGTCATCTTTTGGATAATCTTTTTGATATTCTTATTGGTCGCTTCCACAGCTCCATTCATCTTTGGCTGGTAGGGTGTGGAATTGTGATGCTGGATTTTAATCTCCTCGCACATTTCCCCCATCATCTTGTTATTCAGGTTGGTGCCGTTGTCCGTGATAATCTTCCTTGGCAAACCATATCGGCAGATGATCTCTTTCTTAATGAACTTGATCACCACATTCCTCGTGACATTGGTATATGAAGCCGCCTCGACCCACTTGGTGAAATAATCTATCGCTACGAGGATGAAGCGATGACCATTCGAGGCCTTGGGCTCGATGGCCCCGATGACATCTATTCCCCACATGGAGAAAGGCCAAGGGGCGGACATGACATTCAGAGGATGTGGTGGGGCATTGACATTATCTGAGAATGCTTGACATTTGTGGCATTTCCTCACATGGACACAACAATCACTTTCCATGGTAAGCCAGTAATAACCTGCTCTTAGGATCTTCCTGGCCATAGCATGCCCATTGGCGTGCGTTCCAAACGAGCCCTCATGGACTTCCTCGATCATGTGATTTGCCTCCTTGGCATTCACACACCGCAGGAGTGTCATGTCGTGATTTCTTTTATACAGTATGCTTCCGCTCATGAAGAAACCGGCTGCCAACCTTCTCAACGTCCTTTTATCGTTGTCGGCAATCTCTGGCGGGTATTCTTTGCTTACGACATATCGCTTGATGTCGAAATACCAAGGCTTTCCGTCCCGTTCCTCTTCCACTTGGCAACAATGCGCGGGTTTGCCACGACACCAAAATTCAATGTAGGGTAGATCCCCGTGCGGTGTTAGCTGGAACATAGACGCCAACGTAGCAAGTGCATCCGCCATTTGATTTTCCTCGCGGGGAACATGATGGAAGGAGATCTCATCGAAGGTCTTAGCCAATTCCTTGATATAGGCTTTGTAGGGTATCAGCTTGGGATCTCTAGTTTCCCATTCCCCTCTCAGCTGATGGATTACCAAGGCTGAGTCGCCGTACACCTTGAGTAGTTTGACATTGGAGTCAATTGCTGCCTGGACGGCTAGGGCACATGCTTCATATTCGGCCATGTTGTTGGTGCAGTCGAATCCTAGCCTGGCTGTGAAAGGTACACATTGATTGTCCGGAGAGACCAACACTGCGCCAACGCCATGACCTAGAATGTTTGACGCTCCGTCAAACCATACAGTCCATTTGTCCCGATCTTCGTCCAATTTTTCCTCGAACAAGGCCATGATGTCCTCATCCGGGAATTCAGGATGCATGGGCTGGTAGTCGTTAAGAGGCTGTTGAGCCAAATAATCTGCTAAAGCGCTTCCTTTTATCGCCTTTTGGGTGACGTAGACTATATCAAACTCAGATAGCAGGACTTGCCACCGGGCGATTCGTCCCGTGAGAGCTGGCTTTTCAAAGATGTACTTAACCGGGTCCATTTTGGATATCAACCAGGTAGTATGGCTCAGCATGTACTGCCTTAGGCGATGGGATGCCCATACTAAAGCACAACACGTTCTTTCGAGCAAGGAGTAATTCATCTCACAGGTCGTGAACTTCTTACTTAGGTAGTAAACAGCGCGCTCTTTTTTTCCGGATTCGTCATGTTGCCCCAGCATACACCCCATTGACTCGTCCAAGATTGTCATGTACAAAATGAGAGGCCTTCCAGGTACTGGTGGCATAAGCACGGGAGGATTCATTAGGCACTTTTTGATCCTTCCAAAAGCCTCTTGGCAATCCTCATTCCAGCGATCAGTTTGGTTTTTGTGCAAGAGCTTGAACAACGGCTCACAAATGGCGGTGAGATGCGATATGAATCTGGCAATATAATTCAAGCGCCCCAGGAAACCTCAGACTTGCCTCTCTGTACGGGGTTCTGGCATCTCAAGGATGGCCTTCACTTTTTCGGGGTCTACCTCTATCCCTTTCTGGCTTACAATGAAACCAAGCAATTTCCCTGATTTGACCCCAAAGGTACACTTAGCGGGGTTCAACCTTAATTGATATTTCTTAAGCCTTTCGAACAACTTCCGCAGGTTGACAAGGTGTTCTTCCTCGGATTTAGATTTAGCAATTATGTCGTCCACGTAGACCTCGATCTCTTGATGCATCATATCATGGAACAAAGCTACCATGGCCCGTTGATAAGTTGCCCCGGCATTCTTGAGTCCAAAGGACATCACTTTGTAACAGAACGTTCCCCACAGGGTGACGAAAGTAGTCTTTTCCATATCCTCGGGCGCCATCTTTATCTGATTGTAACCAGAGAAACCGTCCATGAAGGAAAATTAGGCGAAATTGGCCGTGTTATCCACGAGGATATCGATGTGTGGTAAAGGAAAATTGTCCTTGGGACTGGCCCGATTCAGGTCCCGATAATCCACACACATTCGTACTTTCCCATCTTTCTTAGGAACTGGTACGATGTTGGCAACCCATTCTGGATACCGAGCGACGGCCAGAAATCCAGCGTCAAATTGCTTCTTCACTTCTTCTTTTATTTTCAAGGAGGTTTCGGGCTTCATCCTTCTCAGTTTCTGTTTTACCGGGGAACACTCGGGATTTAGAGGTAATCGGTGCTGTAAAATGTTAGAACTCAAACCGGGCATATCTTGGTATGACCAAGCAAAGATGTCTTGGTAATCTTTTAGCATGATTATTAATTCTTCACGGATAGGTGCGGTAATACCTGTACCTATCTTTACTTCCCTCTTTCCACTGCCAATTCCTAAGTCTACTAGCTCTGTTTCTTCTTGATGAGGCCCCGTTTCTTGGTCCTCATGGGCGACCATTCTTTCTAGTTCTGGGGGAAGTCCCACATCCTCAGTTCCTTCATCTTCCGTTTGATTCATTTCTTGCTCGAAGTCGATAGGCGGGTCCCAGGTATTAGTACCTTCGGGGGACTCGTCATCGGATCTGCCGTTTCAGAAAAAGAAGTAAACATGCAAATGAATGAGAATGGGTAGAGACCAGGAACAGATGAAGAAAGATCCTCGTATTATAAATTCAAAAACAAAAGACACAAAGCCTTAACAAAAGGAAAAACTCTAAAGCCTAGGCCCAACTATAGAGCTTTTAAAACCGTAAAGGTTTACATTATGCTCGTTGCGTAAATGCCGGGGCGTTCTTCCACTCGCCAATTTCCCAGCCGGAAATCAGGAGGGCATGGTCGTACCAAATCCAAAGTACTCGGAACATCATCTTCGCATATCGCGAACACTTGACCTTCGTCTCCCAGACCCGCGCTTATAAAGCTTCTACTTATGTGGCAGGGCGGGCTTCCTTCACTTTCTTGTCTCCAACGCGAGCTTTGGCCACTGTTCTTCCTTCCCGCGATGCTTCTTTTCATGTCCGCCTGAGTGGGCTTATAGCCTAAACCATACTTCCCACGGTTTCCTTGAGTATTTATCAGGCTAGTTATGCTGCCGTTGTCTTTGCCTAAACCCATCCCGGGTTCATAACCGTTCCCCAACATAACTCGGGCCATCATTACCGCTGCATCGGACAGGCAAGGCTGCCCAAAGAGGGAGTCCACGGAGGAAATGCTGACCACCTCAAAAGACTGGAAAGCAGTTTCTAACGATTCTTCTGCGGCTTCCACATAAGGCATGGAGGATGGGCAGCTTACCAAGATGTCTTCCTCGCCTGACACGATGACCAAGTGCCCCTCCACTACGAATTTCAGCTTTTGGTGGAGTGTAGAAGGCACAACTCCCACTGAGTGGATCCACGGGCGCCCCAACAGGCAGCTGTAAGGGGGGTTAATATCCATTATTTGGAAGGTGACTTGACAGGTGTGAGGGCCTATTTGTACTGGGAGATCGATCTCTCCCCTAACCTCTCGGCGAGTGCCGTCGAAGGCACGAACCACCATTGAACTTGGTTTTAAGTGGGAAGCATTGAATGGTAACTTCTCCAAAGTGCTCTTAGGCATCACGTTTAAACTGGAACCATTATCGATGAGCACCTTGGCTACGATATGGTCCATACACTTGACTGATACGTGTAAAGCCTTATTATGCCCTCTCCCCTCGGCGGGGATTTCTTCTTCGGCGAAGGCAAGATAGTTGTTGGCAGTGATATTGTTGACCAGCCCTCCGAAACCTTCTACCGAGATATCTTGGGCCACATGAGCCTCGTTCAGAACTTTTACTAGCAGAGCCCGATGAGGCTCGGAGCTCATAAGTAACTCCAACAGCGAGACCCTGGCCGGGGTTTTGTTGAGCTATTCGATAACCTTGAATTCGCTCTGCTGAATTATCCGAAGGAACTCGCTGGCTTCCTCTAGCGACACCTCCTTTTTACCATCCTTTTTCTCTGGGGGGCCCTTTGCCGGAATATCTTTATTCGAAGCGTGGGGTGCTTCGCCATCTTGTTCCTCCACCACTTTTCCTTTTCCCTTGACGTCCGCGGGTTGGACTGGTAGGTCCGGAGGTGCGAACACACGACCACTACGGGTCACACCACTCAGTCCCGTGATATTTGTTACTTTAGCTGACAGCGAGCTGACGTCAATGGCTTCTTCTTCCTTCTCCCTCGGAGGTGCATATCTCCACGGGACCGCGTGGCTATTTTGGTACGGGAAAGGAACAGGTTTGGCTACTAAGGGGTGTCCAGGCTTTTGCGAAGCTGCGCTTTTAGTGAAGTATATCACCAAGGGTTTGGGCTTCGCAACAACGCTCCCCTCCGTAGATTGCATGCATATATGCTGCTCTTTTTTTCCTTCAATGCCGACTTCCAGTCGACCTTGATCTATCATCCGCTGTAACAATTCCTCTACTCCCAAACACGTCTCCATGTCATGCATCTCGCCGGAGTGTAGCAGACAGGAATCCTCCTTACACCCACTATGGGGAATCACACCTCCTTTTTGTAGAGCCTCAAAGATAAACCTCCTAGGGGTTGCCACATCCCTTAAAGGTTTAGACCTGTGCGGCCTATCGGACTCAACTGCATTAACCACTCCCCCTCCATGATTGGCGAGCGGGTTGGTTCTCACATTGGGCCGATCCTCTTGGAAAGTCAGCCATCCGGCATCCATTAAATGTTGGACCTTGTATTTAAGGGCCAAGCATTTTTCGACGGAATGCCCCGGGACACCCCCATGGTACTTGCAAGTTGCGTTAGGGTCATACCACTTCGGGAAAGGGGGTTCGAGGACCCTTCCGGGAGTTACCTCGGCCAAATGATTGGCGATGAGGGATGGCAGAAGATCTTCGTACGTCATTGGCAGTGGGGTGAATTCCGGAAATGGCCTCGGAGGGAAGTTCCTTGTCGTGTTGGAATTACCGGCCGGTCGAGTCGTGTTTGGAGTTGGAACTTGGGGAGCTTCCCTCTGGGTGGGTGCCTTAGGCTGCACGGGTGTTGAACTAGAGGCGTTCCCAGTATGAGCCGAGAAACTTGGGTAATGTTGCGCGTACTGATGGGTACCATGAGGTGTTTGCTGGGGTTTGACCCACGCGGGTGTTGAAGAGACGGCATGGGCATCTCCCTCCTTCTTTTTTGCCCCCGTTGCCCTGATTTTTTTAGCATTCGCATTTGTGGAGGAAACGTAATCAAACTTTCCTCTTTTCAATCCTACCTCGATTCTTTCCCCGGCAAACACTAGATCCGCAAAGCTGGACGGCATGTAACCTACTAGCTTCTCATAGTAGAACACTGGCAGAGTGTCTACCATCATGGTGATCATCTCTCTCTCAACCATGGGAGGAGCTACTTGTGCCGCAAATCCCTCCATCGCGGCGCATATTCTTTAAAGGTTTCACCCTCTTTCTTGAACATATTCTGCAGTTGAGTACGGTCAGGAGCCATATCAGAATTGTACTGATACTGCCTTAGGAAGGCGGTAATCAGATCCTTCCAAGTACGGATACGGGAAGCTTCCAAATTAGTGTACCACACTACCGCAGCTCCGGCCAAGCTATCCTGAAAGAAGTGTATTAATAGCTTTTCATCCTTAGAGTGGGCGCCCATCTTACGGCAGTACATCTTGAGATGGTTTTTGGGACAAGTCATCCCTTTATACTTGTCGAAGTCCGGCACTTTGAACTTTGGGGGAATAACAACATCCGGTACTAAGCAAAGATCCGTCATGTCTGCGAACGGATAGTCCCCAAATCCTTCCACGGTCCTCAATCTTTCCTCAAGGAGATCGAGCTTCCTCCTTTCTTCAGTTGCTGGGGGCGGTCCTTCCGTGGACAAAACTATTGGTGGTGCCGCGATGTTGGGTTGAGGCAACGTGCCTGGTGCTGGCCCTTCGGGGATCGGGGGATAGAACTCGACATCCTTTCGAGCATAATCTTGAGGGTCTTTGTGGACTTCATCGGGCTGCTGAGGAGGCTCTCTTTCATGGACGGGAGAAGCAATGTGGCCCGCATCTTCTTGCAAAATGGGTGGTGAATAGTTGGGCGGAAATCCATAAGGGTAAGCCGCTCGGTTGTATCCCAGGTGAGGGCTGCCATTGTGCCCCAGTGTGTCCCTTCCCCGTCCTACTATGTTTGAGGGAGGATGGTGCGTAGTTGCCAAGAGAGTCGGGTCTGCTTCGACAGCCGAACTGACAGCGGCGGCGGTGGCCGCGTTCTTCTCTATGAGCTGCTTCATACTTAACATGGCCTCCATCATGGAGGCCATTTGTTCTTTCAAAGCCGACATGTCGGCTTTCATCTGTTCCTGCGTCTCCTCTTGATCACCCATCGTTCTAGATTTGGATCTGGTGCGATAGGGATACCTTGCGGCGCGTTTAGTTATGGTGTTTTTCCCTAAAAAAACCAAACGTGAGGAGTGGGTAAAGAAAGAAAATGCATGCTAGAGATGAAATGTAGGAGTGATTTGATTTGCACAAGCTTTTTGGAGTAGAAACATGAGACCAACTCATTTTATTTCAAAAAGGAAGTCATATCTAGTCAAGGTCTGAGAGACCATACAAGTTTCCTAACGATTTCTAATTATGTGGGCCATTAAGTCTATCATATGCTGACAGTAGCCGAGAAGCCCATGAATCTCTTCGGGGGTGGAGTAGGTGTCTGCCATCGCCTTGGCCTTGGCTAATAAGCGGGGAAGTTCTTGACTCCCGTTCAAGGTAAGAGCAAACCGGTCCATCCACATGGTTGCCTCTTGGTGTAAAGAGTCGATCACCCTTCCTCTAGCCTCTTTTTCCGCGTATACTTGAGCATACTCGTCCGCGATCCTATGCTCATGGGCCATGGCTAGACCCAACTCTTCTTGGTACTTAGCGATGATAGCTAGCATGTTGGTCTCTGTCTCGCATAAACGCTGAGACAAGCTTCTTTTGGACCTCGAACAAGCAATTAACTCCTCTTTCAGAACCATGCTATGTGCTCGCGACTGGTCTCTTTCTTCCCTTCGCAACTTGAGTTCACTATTGCTACCCCATAGAGCTCCGCGAAATTTGTTCCGGCCATACTCCTCCTTGCGAGCCCTCTTGGTCTCTTGTTCAAGGGCTCTTGCGGTAATTGCATTCTCTTCCCGTAACCCGGCACACTCCTTCCGAACGTGTGTAGCGGCCAACTTGAACTTCTCCTTGGCAAGTTTTGCCTTTCCTAACTCGCTTTTGAGAGCTTGGACTTCTTCGTCCTCTTCCGGGGCTTCAAAACTCTCTTCGCTGACGACTTTTAACTTGGCGAGCCAATCTAAACCCCGTATATGAACTTTCAGCCATTCGTGGTACCCACCAATGATGCCATTACGAATGCCTCTAAGCTCTTGATCTTTCCTTAACGGGGTTTCCCATGCCTTATGGATTCTTTGTATAGTCTTGGAATTTTGTGCGCCGAAATCCCTCACAAGGAAAGGAGACATGCTTTCTTCCGTCGGTGCTCCCCTCATGGGGTACCCTAGTTGTCTTATAGCGAGCGCGGGATTGTAGTTAATACAACCCCTCGTTCCTACCAGCGGAATGTTTGGGTATCTTCCACATGAGAAAAGGACTCCTTCTTTTCCTTCCTTCCATCGGGGGAACCAACTGATTGTTCTACCTCCCATCCCGGCCAAGAGCTGGTCCCAATCTATTCTCCTCTTTTCAGTACACGAGCGATGGCTCAGGAGCGGACATGGATGTCTTGTGTCTTGTTGGAACAAGTGCGAAATCAACCAAACACAGAGGGCGGGTAAGCAACAGATGATCCGTGCGCTACTCTTTTCGCACCTTCGGTCAAATGTGTCAAATAGATCTGCCAAGACAGCTACCACCGGACTTTCCTTGCTATGGTGGTAGGCAAGGAAAGCGTCGATTGCTGCTAGGTCCACCAAACCATCCACGTTTGGAAAGAGGACGACCCCAAAAATTAGCAAAGCTAACACATCAATAAACGGGACCCAGTCTCCTTGATTGGCCATACCCCTCGCCTTGTCTTCTAGGTACCTCTGTGGTAGGCCCGCTATGCCGTTCCGAGTCTGTTTTATGCGGTCCAAACCTCTTGCTGAATCCTTGACCACAGTTGCAATTCTGCTCAAAGAGGGAGACACCCAGAGGAAAGATATGGTTTTCTTCCCCCGAGAGGACATCCTAGAATTTCCTCAAATTCTTCAATGGTTGGTACTAATTGGAAGTCTCCGAATGTGAAGCATCTCAAAGGCTGGTCGTAGTATTGGGCGAGTGATGCAATGGCTTCTATGGATACCTCTGCTAAAGTCAATTCTAAGATCTTTCCGTAAGTCTTGCGGAAAGCTTGCATTTGGAGAGGTTCCATCAACCGCCCTAATTCCTTGATGCTGGTGATATCTAGGCTTTTGACCTTGACTTGGTAGAACCTCTTGCCGGTTTGATTTGTTCCCATGCTTACTAAAGTGAGACAAAAGCTGGTGCAAATCAAAACTCCGATATCTCATGGGTGGGATGGATGAATGCATGATGGAATGCATATGACACAGATGCGATCTAGGAATGCGGGGGTCCGGGGAATTTGTCCCTTTCTTAGATACGACGTCTAGGGGTAGCAAAATGCCCCAACGCACGTTTTTAAGAAGGCGACACGGACCCTCCGTTGGTTTGTTTACAGTAGGGATCAAGACAGAACCCATATGCAATGCCTATGCAAAAGACACAATGCGGGAATGTACACAGTATGACAATATTTACCGAACATAAGCAAAAGGGTATATGATACTCATGCATGGCAGTGTGAAAAATGGCACGCAGCGTGTTTGCTCCGTGCCCCTATTTAAGGGACCTATAAGGGAGAGAACTAACTAGGCTTTTAGCAAAAATCCCCAAGGTAGTCATATCTCTCTCGATGGTTTCTAGAGGTATCATCCCCTTCGAAGAACATATTGCAGCAGTAGGGACTACTAGCAACAATAAGTTTTCAAAGAGAAAAGCTCTAGATGAGGGTTCACTGTAATCAAGCAAGTCGGAGACCTAGCATGATCACAGATTCACCTCCACTCCTTATGTTCCCATGAACCCGGGTATAGGGCCCTTTTTCACTCACAGTGTGTGCAAATAGTGTTAGTGTTTGTGTCCATCAAATGAATAAATATTTACCTCATGCATACATTCTAAAACACACTAAAAGCAACAAATAGTTTATATACACAAGAACATAAGACAAATAAAGGGAAACCAACAAAGGAGAAAGTCATGATAAAACATTGCACAAGATTTAAATGGCCTAACTCTCTAAAAAACAGTCCCCAGTGGAGTCGCCAACTGTCGCAACCTACCCTTCGGCGGGAGGGCGACGCGTGACTCGCGGGATGCGTGTTCCACGAAAGGAATACGCGCGGAGTCGCCACCAACGTTTATTTGAGGAAAACGTCGGAAAAACCGGAAAAGACGCGATCTACGAACTTTTAAGTGAAAGGTTCGGGAGTTGTATTTACGCACGGGGAAGGTATTAGCACCCCATACGTCCGTCCCAAGGGACGGCAGCCTTTAATCGAATGTGCAACCATGACTTTGATTTTTACGTTCCCTTTTATGTCCTTACATCCTTTTTATATTTTTTCTTTTTTGTGGTCGACAAGGGTGTTTCCCTTTGCTCCTACGTATTCCTCAATTTGGGATGAGAAAATCAGACCTACGTAGTTCTTTCTTATCAAGTGATTCTTTTTTACTTTAAGAGGTGATCATTTTAAGGCGTTGGACCTTAAAAATGATCCATTTTACTTAGTGAGAAAATGAAATGACAAACTTCAAAAGCCTATTTTATGGACGAGCTTGACTAGGCGAGTTGATTTTAACCTTAGTTTCACTTTAGTTATCAATCAATTCGATTAAGAATGAGAAATCCCAAAGAGAAAACGTCTGATTAATTTTTCGCTTTATTTTACTAAAAGATGTTTTTTTGATTATTATATTATTTTTTACCTCTTTTTTTGATTTCCAACGTAGTTACGGCACGACCGAACGGTCGGAATTCATTTTAACCGAAGTTAACGGATAATACAATTCAAACGTTCGGTGGAAATTGATTTTATTTTTAAGTTAAGCGAGAAATGACTTAAGTAAAATGGCTTAAGCACGTCAACAGGGGGTATAAAAAGTAAACAAAACGAGAATAAAAATGCACGAAACACAATGTGGACCACCATTGGTGCATAGAATGAATCGAAAAGCTTGGTTCGAGGTACTTACCCGTTGAAGATCAAAGAATGATGAAGAACGAATGAAGAACGTCGAAGAACGGTTGAAACCTTTGCGAAATTCCTCACGGAAAACGTTACGGAAACGTTTCGGAAGCGCCTCGGCTTAGTTTTTCTTCACGGAAACAATTTTTCCAAGCAAATTCGAAAGAGAGAGAAGTGCCAAAGGGGCTGAACCCTTTTCTTCTTCACTTCCTCCCCTATTTATAGCAAAATAGGGGAGGTGGTTGCCGCCCAGCTCGCCCAGGCGAGCCAGGTTGCTTCCTCCAGAAGCAACAGCCTTCTGGAGGAATATTCTGGAGGGCCCAAATGGGCCTGGGTGCTATTTGCACCCCCATTTTTACTAAGTACACCCCCTTCTGCTTTTTTTTGGTGATTCTTTTTTTTGTAAAGTTACGGAAACTTACGAATTTCGTAACGATACTTGTTTTCTTTCCGTAATATTACGGAACCTTGCGGATTACATAATCATCCCCTTTTTGACTTACGGAATGTTACGGAACCTCACTTAATTATGCAACGATGCTTCCATTTGATTTCCGGTGTGTGACGGAAACTTACGGATTGTGCATCAATATTTTTTTGGTTTTTTTTTCGGCATGTCCTGGAATTTCACAAATTGCCTAATGATGGATGCCAAGCACCTCACAAGGACGAAAGAAAGGTCGCATGTCATCAAGCAAAGGTCCCCGGACGAAATTAGGGTATGACAACTACCTTGAGAAGCTTCTTTGAGAAAACTTCCTTGAGAAGCTAGAGCTTAACTACACGCATCCCTCTAATAACTAAGCTCACCTCCTTGAGAAGCTTCCTTGAGAAGATTCCTAAAGAAGCTAGAGCTTAGCTACACACCCCTATAATAGCTAAGCTCACCCCCATTCCAAAAATACATGAAAATAAAAAAAAGTCCCTACTACAAAGACTACTCAAAATGCCTCGAAATACAAGGCTAAAAACCTATACTACTAGAATGGCCAAAATACAAGGCCCAAACGAAGGAAAAACCTATTCTAATATTTACAAAGATAAGCGGGCTCATACTTAGCCCATGGGCTCAAAATCTACCCTAAGGCTCATGAGAACCCTAGGGCCTTCCCTTGGATCTCTGGCCCAATCTACTTGGAGTCTTCTATCCAATGCCCTTACAGGGTAGGATTGCATCATTTCCTCCACCTTGGAAAGGATTTCACCTCTGAAATTCTGATACTGAGGACAGATGTCGTACAGGATGTCACGACATCGCGCTTCAGAACATGCAGATTATATATGACAGTATGAACAGATTAACCAAGTAAATAACACAAGAGAATTGTTAACCCAGTTCGGTGCAACGTCACCTACATCTGGGGGCTACCAAGCCAGGGAGGAAATCCACTAAAATAGTATTAGTTCGAAGATCTAACAGCCACTGTATACAACCTTCTCACCTAACCACTACCCGTGCAACTTCTACCTAAGAGCCACTCTTAGATATGAGAACCCCTCTCACTCCCTCTCAATCACTCACCCGTGTTTACAAACAAATCAAAGATACACCAGAGATTGCTCTCTGAACAATAGAGATCAACTCTACACACTCAGGTCCAACACTTGATGTTAGGGTAACATCAAGGTGGCTCACAAAACACTCAAGTCCCAAAACTCACAAAATAACTCTTCAATCTTGGACTTGGTACAGAACCCGTGCAGCCTTCATGTTTATATAGCAGTGTACGTATCTGGGCTGCAACAACTTGCGCTGGATGAGATCTATCATTCTCCTGAAAAATCTGCACTTAAAGATCTAAAAGATAAAGTTTGATCTTTTAGTTTTTATCTTTAATCTTTAATCCCTGAACGAACTATTCAAGTTTGTAATTCGAACTTTAATCATCTTTTAATTCGTTCCTAAAGATAGATCGCCTAATCTGTTGCTGACTGCACATTAATCTGTTAAAGATATAACAGATTTATGTGTCCAGTATTTTCGGGCAGGATGTCCTGGACATTGTATCCGACATCGTGGATCCTGCAGCTTCAATTCTTCATTTGACATTTTATCTTGCCTTGTGCATTGTGCAGCCTGATCTGATTCCTTGACATAATGTTAGACATCATGTGCAGCAACTCCAGCTTTCCTTCATTGTCTAAGTGCTTATGTTTTAACAAAATTTTAGCCAATCTTTTAAAACTCAGTAAAGCTAAGCACTAACAATCTCCCCCTTTGGCAAATTTTGTCTAAAACATACTTAGACACTTCCTGAGCAGGTATGAGCAGTCATGCAAGTGGGATCAGCAACTTTCATTATCAGAGTAATCAAGCACAGCAGTCTCTGTAGTGGTGACAGCAAAATTCTGCAAGTTGCAAATCTACAAGTCTTGTCCAGGATGTCAAGACATCTCACGTGACATCAGCTTTCTGCTCCCCCTGTCTCCATGCTCTTACTGCAGCATCTTCTATCAGCTACTAGTTTCAGTAGCTTACATCAATCATCATCAGCAGCAGCAGTATAAATACTACTCCCCCTCAAAATCATAAATCATGCATAATATCCTACATGCATAATCTACTGCATAATCTACATGCATATACTCCCCCTTTTTAGACAGAATTTGGCAAAAGTAGAATGCATGAAATTAAGGTGCAAATATTACAGACCAATAGTAATCCATTGTTCAAAGGGACATGCCCCAATAGCTAGTAACAGTAAAAAAATAAGGGTCTGATGGTCATGGGGTGGCATCAGAATCATCATCATCTGATTCTGTATCTTCTGTTGCATCTTCTTCTTCCTCAGCTGCTTCTCCATCATCAATGCCATTGTCTGAGAGTCTTTTGATCAGGCGTTCCAGCTCCATTTTCTTCTTTGTGTTGGCTTTGATGGTTGCCTCCAGCACCTTGCATGTGTCCTTGAGTTCAGCAATCAAGTCATCCTTGGACACATCACCTGAAGCAGCAGCTTTCCCTGATGTCGAGACAATGTCTGGGACATGTGTCCCCTCAAACAGTTTGTAATGCAGGGATAGAGGAGGTTATCTCTTCTTCACAGAGTCAATGTTGTTTAAGATATTGGGATGTTGACTCAACATAATGCCACACAATACAGTTGGGAAGGCAATGGGTAATTTGACAGCAAAAGATTCTGAATGCTTAATAGTTTGATCAAAAATATAGTTTCCAAAATTAAATTTGGACTCGGTTCCAACAGCATACAGAAATTTACCCAAACCTATGGCAACAGTGGAAGTATGATTGGTGGGTACCCAGTTGGCAGTGCCAATCCTATGCAGGATTGCATACTTCACACTTAGCTTCCCTGCAGAAAGCTTCCCTTTCTTTGGCCAATGCTGGACTTGCTTGGCAGTGATTTCCTTGGCAATTTGATGCTCAGAAACAGCAATATCCACCACTCCTTCAGTTGGTCTGCCCAGGTATTTGTTGATTACAGCAGGGGAGAATCTAATACATTTTCCTCTGACAAACACTTTCTGATACTCATCACTCTTTCTGTTTGTTATGTCAGAGGGAATGTTGACAATGAATTCCCTGACTAGGCTTTCATAACAATCTCCCAACTTGGTGACTGTTTTCAGCAGTCCAGCAGCCTTGATGAGGTCCATGATCTCCTTGCAATCCAAGGCATCTCTTCCCAGTTCTCTTTCTACAGCAAGTCTGCGTTGATATACAAATTTCCACCTTTCAACATTGCCAATGGAGTGAAATGAAATGTTGTCCAATGGGGCATCAGGGACATTTCCTGGCACCTTTTTCCCTGATTTCTTGGCTCTCTTGATGTCGGGAACATCTAGTTCGACATCATCATCAGAATCAGATGAGGAAATTTCTTTCCTCTTCTTGGAAGGGATTGCAACTTTGCTCCATCTGGATGTGGTAGGAGTGATTGGTGTGCTCTTCTTCTGTGCAATAGTTTTGATTCGTCCAGACCTAGTAATGGGGGTTTTTCCCTTTCTGTTTTGTAATCTTTCTGCAATGCCAAGTGCCAACTTTTTGACAATGGGTTCCTCATCAGATTCTACCTCTTCTAGATCAATGAGGTCACCTGGAGCAGGTTCTGGTGCCCTTGGTGCAGGGGTCTCCTCTGTGGCTTGATCCTCTTCCTCTGTTGATTTCTCTTTACTGGATGAAGAGAGGACTTCAGCATTTGGGGTGGAAGATGTTGGGACATCTTTATCAGCATCAGGGACAGAAGCATTTTTCAAAATGCTATTCACAAGACTGCGGATCTTCTTATCCATCTCAGTGTCTACTTCCCTAGGGCTTGTTGCAAAGCTAGGGTTTTCAGAAATCTTCACTCCCTGTTGTCTTTTAGGGATCAGTTTCTCAGGAACAGGGCCTGGACCAGGAATCATTTGTATGGGTTGGATATTGAATTCGGGTTGTTCCTGGTTTGATGGAGTTTTGGAGGATGATGGAGATGATGGTACAGAGGGTGAAACAGGGGATGAGGCTTCTTTTGGTGAGGTAGCCATGGAGAAGCAGAGCTTTTGGAGTGGTTTCGTGAATATCTGAGAAGTGTTGGGGAATGAAAACGAGATTGCCACGAAAATGTAAGTTTGAATGAGGAAGGTAGGGGGACGGAGTTTGAATTTGTTTTGGCTCAGTAGTGAACGTGCTATTAATGTTGAGTGAGACGTTTGAGCACGTTCAGATAGAAGTAATTGCTATAACTCTTCTAGCAGGCAAATGCCCAGCTTGCCCCTCAGTTTTTCAAACTAATTTGCATCCAATGCCTTTGTGAAAATATCTGCTACTTGTTCCTCAGTGGCAACATGCTTCAGTGTGATAACTTTATCATCAACAAGATCTCTAATATAGTGATGTCTAATGTCAATGTGCTTGGTTCTGCTGTGTTGAACAGGATTTTTAGAAATATTGATAGCACTCATGTTGTCACAGTACAATGTCATGACATCTTGTTCGACATTGTACTCCTTCAGCATCTGCTTCATCCAAACTAGTTGTGAACAGCTGCTTCCTGCTGCAATATACTCTGCTTCTGCAGTAGATAGGGACACACAGTTCTGCTTCTTGCTGAACCATGAAATAAGATTGTTTCCCAAATAGAAACATCCACCAGAAGTGCTTTTTCTGTCATCTGCACTTCCAGCCCAATCAGCATCACAATATCCAACCAGCATTGAATCTGAACAATGACAGTACATAATCCCATAGTCACTGGTGCCATTTACATATTTCAGAATTCTCTTTACTTGATTCAAGTGACTTATCTTGGGATTGGCTTGATATCTTGCACAAACACCTACTGCAAAGGTGATGTCAGGTCTGCTTGCTGTTAAATATAGTAAACTTCCAATCATGCTTCTGTACAGACTTTGATCAACACTGGTGCCAGCTTCATCCTTTGACAGCTTCAAGTGAGTAGGTGCAGGTGTTCTTTTATGGCTGGCATTTTCCATCCCAAACTTCTTGACAATGTTCTTTGCAAACTTGCTTTGTGAGAGGAATATGGAGTCTTCCATCTGCTTCACTTGGAGTCCCAGAAAATAAGTCAGCTCTCCAACAAGACTCATCTCAAATTCAGATTGCATCTGTTGGACAAAATGTCGAAGCATCTCATTCGACATCCCTCCAAACACAATGTCATCAACATATATCTGTGCTATCATCAAGTTTTCAGCATTTTGTTTGACAAAGAGAGTCTTGTCAATTCCTCCCTTCCTATACCCTTGCTGAGTAAGGAACTCTGTTAGCCTTTCATACCAAGCTCTTGGAGCTTGCTTCAATCCATAGAGAGCCTTCTTGAGCCTGTATACATGATCTGGATGAGTTGGATCTACAAATCCCTTTGGCTGCTCCACATAGACTTCTTCATTTAAGTATCCATTCAGAAACGCGCTCTTCACATCCATCTGGTACAGCTTGAATTTGAGGATGCAAGCTACACCAAGTAACAATCTGATGGACTCAAGTCTAGCAACAGGAGCGAAAGTTTCATCAAAGTCTACACCTTCAATCTGAGTGTAGCCTTGAGCAACAAGTCTAGCCTTGTTTCTGGTTATAACACCTTCTTCATTGGTTTTGTTCTTGAAGATCCACTTGGTGCCAATCACATTAGTTCCCTCTGGTCTAGGAACTAGCTCCCAAACTTCATTCCTTTTGAATTGCCCCAATTCTTCTTGCATAGCATTGATCCAGAACTCATCAGTCAGTGCCTCTTTCACATTCTTTGGCTCAGTTTTGGAGACAAAGCATGAATTGGAGACAATCTCAATCTCCCTTGATCTTGTAGTGACTCCTCTGTTTGGATCTCCTATAATCAGCTCCTTGGGGTGCATCTTCTGGATTCTAATGGAGGGACTCTTGTCAGGTTGATTGATGTTTGGTTCATCTGTAGCAGAATCAGAGTTTTCTGCATTTTCTGCATTGTCTGCACTTTTAGCTGTATCTGCTACATTGTCTCCCGATGTTCTGACATCTTCTTCGACATCCTTCTTTCTTGCTGGAGTTAGATCATCAACAACCACATTGATGGATTCCATCACAGTTCTGGTTCTGGAATTGAATACTCTATATGCTCTGCTGTTTGTGGAGTATCCCAGGAATATTCCTGCATCACTCTTGGGATCCATCTTTCTCCTTTGCTCTCTATCTGCCAAGATGTAACATGGACTTCCAAAGATGTGGAAGTGCTTGACAGTTGGCTTCCTCCCTTTCCAGATTTCATACAGTGTGGTTGGAGTCCCTCTTCTAAGTGTGACTCTGTTGTGGATATAGCATGCTGTGTTCATGGCTTCAGCCCAGAGATTATAGGGAAGTTCTTTGGCATGAAGCATGACCCCAGCAGCTTCTTGCAAAGTCCTGTTTTTCCTTTCAACTATGCCATTTTGTTGTGGTGTGATGGCTGCAGAGAACTCATGAGTGATGCCTTCAGATGTGCAGAATTCAGTAAACTTGCTGTTT
Source organism: Glycine max (assembly GCF_000004515.6). NCBI lineage: Eukaryota > Viridiplantae > Streptophyta > Magnoliopsida > Fabales > Fabaceae > Glycine > Glycine max. Next base: position 30,020,509 of record NC_038248.2, on the reverse strand, counting down.
TCAAACTCTCTGCCATGGTCACTCCTAATTCTCTTGATGACACAGTCTTTTTCTCTTTGAAGTCTTAGACTCAACTCTTTGAATACTTCAAAGGTGTCTGTTTTCTCTCTGATAAAGTTGACCCAGGTAAATCTGGAGAAATCATCCACAACAACATAGGCATACCTCTTTCCTCCAAGGCTTTCAACTTGCATAGGCCCCATCAAGTCCATGTGAAGTAGTTCCAGCACCCTGGAAGTGGTCTGATGTTGAAGCTTCTGGTGGGACATCTTGACTTGCTTTCCAATCTGACATTCACCACAGATTCTGCCTTCTTCTATTTTCAGATTGGGAATGCCTCTAACAGCACCTTTGTCAATGATTTTCTTCATGCCTCTTAAGTGCAGATGTCCAAATCTTTGATGCCATATTTTGACTTCATCTTCTTTGGAGGATAGACATGTGGAGGAGTAACTGGTTTCTTGAGGTGTCCATAGGTAACAGTTGTCCTTTGATCTGCTGCCCTTCATTAGAACTTCACTCTTCTCATTTGTCACCAAGCATTCTGACTTTGTGAAGTTTACATTGAATCCTTCATCACACAACTGACTGATGCTGATCAAGTTTGCAGTTAGTCCCTTCACCAGCAGTACTTTGTTCAGACTAGGAAGTCCATCATGGACTAGCTTTCCCATTCCAGTGATCTTTCCTTTAGAGCCATCTCCAAATGTCACATAGCTAGTGGAGCAGGGTTCAATGTTCACCAGGAATTCTTTAACTCCTGTCATGTGTCTGGAACAGCCGCTATCTAGGTACCAATCTTCCTTAGCTGATGCTCTAAGTGAAGTATGAACAACAAGACTAACAATCTTGTGTTTTGGAACCCACATCATCTTCCTTCCGCTGCTGCTACTTTGAGTTCCATGATGTGGATGGCCATGTAGATGATAGCAAAAGGGCTTTATGTGACCATACTTGCCACAGTAGTGACACCTCCACTTCTTTCTTTTGCTCTTTTTCTGCTGCGTTTCATGATGTCGAGACCGATGTTGTGACATCGTGGCTCCAGTGCTGTTTTTGGCAGGAACAAATTCTGTCATGGTTGTTCTGCCAGCAGATTTATGATTAAATCCAAGTCCTCTCTGGTTTCCAACATTCTTCCCAAGCTGTAGCACCTCATCAAGCATATCTGAGCCTTTATTCAGCATCTTTATTGATTTTGTCATGTTTTCCAGTTTAGAGTTCAGAAAACCGATTTCTCCTTTAAGCTCAGAGCTCTCCTCTTCATGTGCCTCCTTCTCAGCCTCCAGATTTGCAATGATCTTCTTCAGTTGAGCTTCTTGCTGAAGAATCTTCTCACTTTTGATGCATAGTTCTCTATAGGATATAGCAAGCTCATCAAAAGTGATATCAATATCACTTGAATCTTCATCAGATTCAAATCTCCCAGTGAGTGCATTCACATCTCTGTCAGAATCACTTTCTTGTTCACTCTCTGTATCATCAGACCGACATACAGAAAGTCCTTTCCTCTGCTTCTTGAGATGGGTGGGACATTCAGCTTTGATGTGTCCATAGCCTTCACACCCATGGCATTGAATTCCTTTGCTGTGACTGGGCTTTTCATCTGACTTCTTCTGGTATTCACTACCTTTCCTGATGTCGAAAGGGATGTTCCAGACATGTGGTTTCTGCCTCCTGTCCATTCTGTTCAGCACTTTGTTGAACTATTTTCCAAGGAGCACAACTGTGTTAGTCAGACCTTCATCAGTATCCAGGTCATACTCATCTTCTTCTCCTTCATCATTGGACACGAACGCCAGGCTCTTACTCTTCTTTTCAGTCCTATCCGAGAGTCCTAGCTCAAAGGTTTGAAGAGAACCAATGAGTTCATCGACTCTCATGTTGCAAATGTCTTGGGCCTCCTCTATTGCAGTGACTTTCATGTCAAATCTCTTAGGCAAAGATCTGAGGATCTTTCTCACCAGCTTTTCATCTGTCATCCTTTCTCCCAAGGCAGTGCAAGCATTGGCAATTTCAAGAATGTTCATGTGGAAGTCATGAATGCATTCTTCCTCCTTCATCTTCAGATTTTCGAATTTTGTATCCAATAGTTGCAATCTGGACATCTTCACTTTGGAGGTTCCTTCATGAGTGATTTTCAGAATCTCCCATGCATCCTTGGCAACTGTGCATGTGTTGATCAATCTGAAGATATTCTTGTCAACTCCATTGAATAGGGCATTCAAGGCTTTGGAGTTTCCAAGTGCCAATTCGTCTTCTTCTTTTGTCCAGTCCTCTTCTGGCTTCAATTCATCAGTGGGCTTTCCTTCTGTGTCCAGCATCTTGGGATGTTCCCAGCCTTTGATGACAGCTTTCCAGGTTCTGCTATCCAGTGATTTGAGGAAGGCCACCATCCTTGCTTTCCAGTATTCATAGTTGGTTCCATCCAGAATTGGTGGTCTGTTCACTGGTCCTCCTTCTTTCTCCATGTTCATCAGAATTTATCTCCCTAGATCTCACTCAGTGATTTAGAGTGCCTGCTCTTATACCAATTGAAATTCTGATACTGAGGACAGATGTCGTACAGGATGTCACGACATCGCGCTTCAGAACATGCAGATTATATATGACAGTATGAACAGATTAACCAAGTAAATAACACAAGAGAATTGTTAACCCAGTTCGGTGCAACGTCACCTACATCTGGGGGCTACCAAGCCAGGGAGGAAATCCACTAAAATAGTATTAGTTCGAAGATCTAACAGCCACTGTATACAACCTTCTCACCTAACCACTACCCGTGCAACTTCTACCTAAGAGCCACTCTTAGATATGAGAACCCCTCTCACTCCCTCTCAATCACTCACCCGTGTTTACAAACAAATCAAAGATACACCAGAGATTGCTCTCTGAACAATAGAGATCAACTCTACACACTCAGGTCCAACACTTGATGTTAGGGTAACATCAAGGTGGCTCACAAAACACTCAAGTCCCAAAACTCACAAAATAAATCTTCAATCTTGGACTTGGTACAGAACCCGTGCAGCCTTCATGTTTATATAGCAGTGTACGTATCTGGGCTGCAACAACTTGCGCTGGATGAGATCTATCATTCTCCTGAAAAATCTGCACTTAAAGATCTAAAAGATAAAGTTTGATCTTTTAGTTTTTATCTTTAATCTTTAATCCCTGAACAAACTATTCAAGTTTGTAATTCGAACTTTAATCATCTTTTAATTCGTTCCTAAAGATAGATCGCCTAATCTGTTGCTGACTGCACATTAATCTGTTAAAGATATAACAGATTTATGTGTCCAGTATTTTCGGGCAGGATGTCCTGGACATTGTATCCGACATCGTGGATCCTGCAGCTTCAATTCTTCATTTGACATTTTATCTTGCCTTGTGCATTGTGCAGCCTGATCTGATTCCTTGACATAATGTTAGACATCATGTGCAGCAACTCCAGCTTTCCTTCATTGTCTAAGTGCTTATGTTTTAACAAAATTTTAGCCAATCTTTTAAAACTCAGTAAAGCTAAGCACTAACAACCTCAAATCCCGAGGTTCTTCATACTCAGGGTTCCTTCCCTCGACACCTGTAAAAAGAACAAAAACATATGTATTAGTGGTGTTTGGTATGTTGAAGTAAGGTAAGGTCTGAAAACCCCTTTCATAGACATCTTCCCATGAGGGAACATGGTTTCTCACCAACTCAATGAATGGTGCTATAAGTATAGAAAAATATGGGACAAACCTTTTGTAAAAGTTTGTTAAGTCATGGCAGCCCCAGATTTCCCTTATACTTGGTGGAGTCGGCCAATCAGGAAGGACCTTTATTCTCTTGGGGTCCATGGGAACCCTATGATCACTATTTAAAAAATTACGGAAAGTAATGCAATAAAGCGTACCTTTTTCTGTATTTTCATGTTGATAATTCCTACAAAAAAATACGACAAACCTAAGGTGTCCCATATGAACACCTAAGTTTGTATTAAAACCAAAAATAAGAACAAACCTACCTAATGAGTCCCTATGTACATGAATCATGAAGATGTTGGGTGCATGACTGATTTTACAAAAGAAGGTTGCAACACTCAACACATTCATCATATCACTTACTTTAGGGATTTGGTGCCTAATGTCGCAACATGCCCTTTTGCGGGCGAGCGAAGGCGTGGCTCACGGGTGCGCTTTCCAAAGGAGGAAAGAAGCGCGGAGTCGCCACCAACGTTTATTTGTGGGAAACGTCGAAAAAACCGAAGGAAACCGGTCGAAATGAAAATTCTAAGTTCGGGAGTTGTATTTACGTTTGAGGAAGGTATTAGCACCTCTTACATTTGTCTCAAAGGACAACAACCTATTTTTCATAATTGTGGAAATTGTGTTATCTTAACTTTTAGTTCTTTTTATTTTTTGAGGTCGACAAAAGCGGGGCTCTTGCTCCTACGTACCCTCCATCGAAGAGGAAATCAGACCTACGTAGTTCTTTCTTAAGGGTGAATCACACGATTTCTTTTTACTTGAAAGGTGATCATTTAACGGTGTTGGACCTTAAAAATGATCCATTAACTTGGTATGAAAGACTGAGATAATAAACTTTCAAATCCCTTTTTTTAGTGATTTTTTTGTGGACGAGCTTGACTTGGCGAATTGATTTTAGCCTTAGTTTCACTTTAGTTATTAGTCAATTCAATTAAGAATGAGAAATCCCAAAGAGAAAACGTCCGATTGATTTTTTTGGTTTATTTTACTAAAAGATATTTTTTATTATTATATTATTATTTTACCTCTTTTTGGTTTAACCGTGGTTACAACGTGAACGATCGGTTAGATTTTGTTTTAACAGTGATTAAACGAGATTACAACACAAATGATTGGTTGAAATTCATTTTATCATTTATTAGGCGAGAAAACAACTTAAATAAACGGTTAAAACACGTTAAAAATGGAAGAAAAGAAAACTGAAAGTAAACGAAATTAAAGTGAAAGTACACAAAACAAGAAATGAATTGAAAGTCTCGGATTCGAAAACTTACCCGTTGAAGAATGAAGAACGAACGAAGAACGGATGAAGAACGGTGAAGAACGACGAAGAACGATGAAGAATTTCCATAGAATCGCTTATAGAAGCGTTACAGAAGTACTTCGACTCGATTTTTCTTCACGAAAACGTGTTTTTTGCCCAAAATAGCCGAAATGCATAGCCAAAGGGGTCTTGAACAATTTGAAACAGCTCCCCCCTCCCCTATATATAGAAAAAAAGGGAGGTGCTTGCCGCCCAAAGACTTAATGAAGAAGATTTCTAAGCGCACCCGAATTACTAAGTTCACCCCCCTTTTCGTATTTTACGGAAAAGTTATGGAAGCCTTACGGAAGTGTTTTCGAATTTGATTTTCATCTTTTTTCTCTTCCCTTTCACCAATGTTAAGTGGAATATGCTTACCCAAGGTTTTCGGAAATTTTACGAAAGTATTACGGAAGCCGCGGAAGCCCCGGAAACCATTTTTCAAAAACGTGGAGGAGCTTGCCGCCCAGTTGCTTCCTCCTTAAGCAACCCAACTTCCAAAATGTTCCGGAAGGGCCTAGATTTGAATTGCTATTTATACCCCTATCTTGATAAGTTCACCCCCCCTTTACCGTTTTTGGTGATTCTTTTTCCGTAACGTTACGAAACATTACGAATTTCATAACGATACTTATTTTCTTTTCGTAAGGTTACGGATCCTTAAGGATCATGTATTTACTCTTTTTTAGCTTTCAAAGAAGTTACGAAAACTCACGGATTGCGTAACAACACCTCCTTTTGGTTTCCGCCACATTACGGAATTTCACGGATCGCGTAAGCATGCTTTCTTTTGATTTCCGGAGCGTCTCGGGACTTCACATATTGTGCAACAAAGGGTGCCAAGTATCTCAAAGCGGCCGATCAAAGGTTGCATATTATCAAGTAATAATCCCCAGACGAAATTAGGGTATGACAGTTGCCCCTCTTTACTTACCTTTTATCGGAGATAAGAGGAAAGCAAAGATAAGACACTGATTTCGTCCGTCTTGCCCTTTCCGTGACTAGTCTATGACGACTCTCGTCTCTACTCCTTCTTTTTCTGCACAACACAAAACAAAATACAAACAACAACAAAAACAACAATATAATAATATACACATACACGTTTGGCAAAGGAATCAATCGGGAAAATAACAAAGATCACATTTCCCAGTCAAGAGGATCCGCACTTGACGATAAAAAACCCTGGAGAATGGAGGATTGCACTAGAAGGTCCTCACTAGTCAATCATGAAGTATGGCTCCAAACACTTTGGGTGGAGGACGCATGAACGAACATGCAATTCATGGGGCTCCGCAAAAAAGGCGAGAATGGATGATTGCACTAGAGGGTCCTCACTAGTCAATCATGAAGCATGGCTCCAAACTCTTTGGGTGGAGGATGCATGAATGAAAACGCAATTCATGGGGCTTCGAAAAAAAGGTGAGAATGCAGGATTGCACTAGAGGTTCTTGACTAGTCAATCATGAAGCATAGCTCCAAACTCTTTGGGTGGAGGATGCATGAACGAAAACGCAATTCATGGGGCTCCGAAAAAAAGGCGAGGATGGAGGATTGCACTAGAGGGTCCTCACTAGTCTATCATGAAGCATAGCTCCAAACTCTTTGGTGGAGGATGCATGAACGAAAACGCAATTCATGGGGCTCCGAAAAAAAAAGGCGAGGATGGAGGATTCCACTAGAGGGTCCTCACTTGTCAATCATGAAGCATAGTTCCAAACTCTTTGGGTAGAGGATGCATGAACGAAAATGCAATTCATGGGGCTCCGAAAAAAAGGCGAGAATGGAGGATTGCACTAGAGGGTCCTCACTAGTCAATCATGAAGCATAGCTCCAAACTCTTTGGGTAGAGGATGCATGAACGAAAATGCAATTCATGGGGCTCCGAAAAAAAGGCGAGAATGGAGGATTGCACTAGAGGGTCCTCACTAGTCAATCATGAAGCATAGCTCCAAACTCTTTGGGTGGAGGATGCATGAACGAAAACGCAATTCATGGGGCTCCGAAAAAAAGGCGAGAATGGAGGATTGCACTAGAGGGTCCTCACTAGTCTATCATGAAGCATAGCTCCAAACTCTTTGGGTGGAGGATGCATGAACGAAAACGCAATTCATGGGGCTCCAAAAAAAGGCGAGAATGGAGGATTGCACTATAGGGTCCTCACTAGTCAATCATGAAGCATAGCTCCAAACTCTTTGGGTGGAGGATGCATGAATGAAAACGCAATTCATGGGGCTTCGAAAAAAAGGTGAGAATGCAGGATTGCACTAGAGGTTCTTGACTAGTCAATCATGAAGCATAGCTCCAAACTCTTTGGGTGGAGGATGCATGAACGAAAACGCAATTCATGGGGCTCCGAAAAAAAGGCGAGAATGGAGGATTGCACTAGAGGGTCCTCACTAGTCAATCATGAAGCATAGCTCCAAACTCTTTGGGTGGAGGATGCATGAACGAAAACGCAATTCATGGGGCTCCGAAAAAATGGCAAGAATGGAGGATTGCACTAGAGGGTCCTCACTAGTCAATCATGAAGCATAGCTCCAAACTCTTTGGGTGGAGGATGCATAAACGAAAACGCAATTGATGGGGCTCCGAAAAATAGGCGAGGATGGAGGATTGCACTAGAGGGTCCTCACTAGTCAATCATGAAGCATGGCTCCAAACTCTTTCGTGGTGGATGCATGAACGAAAACGCAATTCATGGGGCTCCGAATAAAATTTGTTGGCTTGACCAAATGGTCCACCGGGGTTTTTTCCACTTAAAAAAAGCAGACATGGTTTTTTTTTTTGCAAAGAAAAATAAGTCATTCGCGAGAGCACCATATCTTAGAAAAACAATATACTTATGCCAAGGGTAATCTTCCTTGTACCTGAAAATGAAAGGCAGGATGTCAACTTTTAGCTTTTGAATGAACTTTCAGGGGAAACATTAGGTTAAGCTGAAACTGGGAATAAATCACTCATAGTGTATAAAAACTCACACAGGCTAGTGTTTTACCCTAATCCCATACCATAACTGCACCACGACTTTATTTTGCACACGATTTCCTATCGAATCAAAGATCACACGTACGATCACGGATCAATAGGATTTTCTCGAGGGTAGTGTTTTTTGAGAGGAAACTGGGTGTTCCAGTCTTTTCCTCTTTGTTTATGTGGGGTGGGATATCGTCAGTCAAGAATGACTTTGAATTCGAAAGGAAGAGACACCAAAAATGGGTTTTCCTTTGCCGACAGTCACTTATCTTGCCGAAAATTTATCTGGTCGGAAGGTTCTCTGATCTTTTTCTTTCATTGATCAAGAATTACTCTGTTTTCCTTCGATCTTTTCCATTTTCACTTCCTTTCGATCTTCGATCGGGAATCCTTCTTTTTCTTTCTTTTTTATTGTTCTTTTTCTTTCTTTTCTTTTCATTTCTTCCTTTTCTTTTCTTTTCACTTCTCCTTCTCCATTCCTTTTTTTTTTTCGGAAATCGGATTTTAGCATTCTATTTGCTCTCCCTTGAGGAGATTCCGCTGTACTTTGCTTCGGGGAAAGGATGAGGATTCTTTTTTATAGGACAAGGTTCAAAAAGTCTAAGATTGTGTCTCAATGGGGTCTTTTATCATAGGAACCCGATCTTGATATCTGGGGCAAAACAAATTTGGGTGTCAAGGTGTCGGTCTCGGGCCGAACTTCCATATTATTCCGCGCGACAATGATGATTTGGAAACAACGTGCAAAATTAGTCACGGCTACAGCCGGGTGGGCACTCAAGCATTTCGTTTATGGCATTGTGATACTAAGGTTGGGAATTTAGACAAATCGACCCAATGTTTCCAAATTGTGATACTAAGAAATTTTTCCTTTGTATATCTACACTCTTATACATGACAAACTTTTTCTGTACATGTATTGGAACTCTTTCTCTTTATGTCACACGGTCTACATACAAACCCTATTTACATTCAAATATTTTTTTTGTTTTTTTTTTCGAACGCACACCTATGGTTCATACAAAAGTTTCTTTATATACACTCGTTGTTCACACACACAAGAATTCCTTTCCACGCATCATTTACAAAAATCCTTCTATACACATTTCCCTTTTACATACATATATAAAAATATTTTCCTTTTTCTTTATATACGTAGACATTTTATTCACAACGCTTCTTTCTTTTTATCATGATTTTAGTTCATTTTATTTTTTTTATTTTTATTTTGGACGATGTTCCTAAAAAATGAACAATTCTACACGATACCGGAATTTCAACAAACACTATTGACAACAACAAAGTAAATACTAACATAACAATTCAAACGACATGTATACACAAAACAAAAGTCAATCCAAACGAAACAAACGTTAGTCCCTTAGTTAAACAAAAATAAGATAGCATACAAATGATAAATGATGGAACATACGAATTTGGGGATCCCACGGTCATGTGGCTCCGCATACCCCCGGACTCTTGGGTCATGGTAACAAAAGGTGGGGTGATCGACAAAAGCAGGGCTTTTGCTCCTATGTATCCTCAATTTGTGATGAGGAACTCAGACCTACGTAGTTTTTGATAACTGTGAGACTAAAAATAGTCTCAGTGTTTTCTTCACTAAAATGCGAACATGCTTTAGTAAAGAGACAAAAAACTTCCAACTGATCAGAGCATCAAATGTTTTTTGGATGAAAAATGATGTGTCTATCGGGGAAGGAGAGTATGCTGATGAAATTTTCTCATAACCGTAAATGAGATTTTGGATATTAGCATTTCGTTTCTAAATGACCATTTAGAGGAAACACTGGGTCCAACAAAGATAGGAGAAAATCACTCAAAGTGTATCAATCTCACACAGGTAAGTGTTTTATCCTAATTCCGAACCATAGATATGTCATGACTTGATTTTCCAAATCATTTCCTATCAAATCAAAGATTACATGTGTGATCATGGATCAGTAGGACTTTTTCTTGGGAATGGTTTGTTTTTCTTGGTAGGAACTTTGGCTTTGAGTGTTTTTGGCCTTTTCCTTTTTGTTTATGTTTAGTGCATGGCGAGAAAGTCGCTAGCGCACAGGATTTTGTCGGCAATCAAAGGGAGAGGACCACTTTAGGTTGTGGTTTGCTTTTTCTTGTTCACTTGGTGACAATTCTGTATTGTTCAGATATTGTCTGGCCCAAAGACCTTTTTGGATGTTTCTTCAGTTTTCTCCCGATCCTTGATCGGGAATTTTCTTTCCTTTTTTTTTTTTTTGCTTTCTCCCCTTCTTTGATTGGGAATTTTCTCTTTTTCTTCTTTTTTTTTTTGTTTTCTTCCGAGGGCGAGGATTGACATTCTCACCCTGGGTCAAGGTTTATGATAAGTTGGGATTTTGGCTCAAGGCTTGTAGAACGGCTGGTCATGATATATGTCAAGGTTTGGCCAGCGGCTCGGGGATAAAAGGGATGTCCTACATTATTTCCATGATACACATGCAACAATGATGATTAGGAAATTTTATGCAAAACTGGTCATGCATGCACCCATGTGGACACTCAAGCATCAAGTTTTTATGGTCATGTGACACTAGGGCTCAGGATTCATTTTCCCTATTTTAAGTCAACCCAGTGTTTCCAAAATATGTTCTTTTATCAAATCATGCATTCATCCGAGTCCATTTTGGGCATTCGGAAAATTTTCACAGCATTCACTCTTCAGGTGTGTACACACATTTTTTTCAAAAACTGGTTAAGATCAGTAAAATCTTTCAAAGAAAAGTTGGAAATTATCTCTTTTCACAAGCATGTTGTTTTTTAGCTAGACAACTTTTTATTATTATTTTTTTATTTTCTATTTTTTTTCTTCCTTCTTATTCTTTTCTTGCTCGCTCTCTTTGCTCTTTTTTTTTTCATGAAGTAATTTCCTACATAAACATACGTATATTTTTGTGAGGTATTTTGCTATATACATGCGTGTCCAAGGTATCTTGCTACCTAAACATACATATATATGTTTTGTGAGATATTTTTGCTATATACATGCATATCCAAGGTATCTTGCTACCTAAACATACATATATATATATTTTGTGAAGTATTTTTCCTACATACATGCATATCCAAGGTATCTTTCTACCTAAACATACATATATATATTTTGTGAGGTATGACTACCTTCCGAGCTTGTGCTTGTTTTATTTAAATTCCTAGGATCATGAGCAACTAGGTGTGTCCTGCTATGACTTGAGAAACAAAGGTGATCAAATAACAAGCAGAGATTTAAAAGGTACTAGGTTGCCTCCTAGTAGCGCTTCTTTAACGTCTTGAGCTGGACGCTTGATGGCTTGTCAGTCACGGACCTAGTACTTTGCTTACCTTTGGCTTTGGACTTGGTCGCCTATTGGTCGGCCATGGGTCGTAAGCAACGCTCTATCCTTTTTGTGGATGAGCTGAGGTGAACTCTAGAGGTGATGGTGGTGCGTCTGTTGCCTGCTGCCGGCAATCCCTAGGCTGCTGTGGTGTTTCGCCCTACGCCTGCCTGGGGACGCAGTACATCTTGATGAAAGCTCGATTAGTAGGGGGCCTGATGCCCTTGCTGGAGGTGGCAGGCACTCCGTAGAACTGATAGAGACCTGTAATTAGAGCTTGACAACTCCAAGACCCTGTTGGATTTCTTCGGGTCCACTGGGTGTCTTGCAGGCGCGATCCCTGCAAACAATAGATGAAATCAGAAATCAGTTGAGCGATGTGCATACTTACCTATGTCATGATGACGTGACCTTGCCGGGGGGAACGGGCACCCTGTAGGACTACAGAGGCCCGTAACCAGAGCTGGAAACCCCAAGGCCCTGTTGGACTTCTCCGGGTCCACTGGGTGTCTTGGTGGGTGCGATTCCTGCAAACAATAGATGGTATCAGAAATCAGTTGAACCATATGTATACTTACCTATGTCACGATGGCATGACCTCATAGGGGGAATGGGCATCCTGTATGACTGACAGAGGCCCGTAACTAGAGCTGGAAACCCCAGGGCCCTGTTGGACTTCTTCGGGTCCACTGGGCATCTTGTGGGCGCGATCCCTGCAAACAATAGATGACATCAGAAATCAATTGAGCCATGTGCATACTTACCTATGTCATGACGGCACAGACCAACTGATACATCTGCAAGGGGAGATTGGCATTGTGGTCGCCGGGCAGAATGTTGCTAAATAGCAACGTCATCCATATCCATGTAAGAGTGGTCATGTTGGTGCGCATGATCCGCACTCGTCTTTTTGCAGCGGCACGGGTGAAATCTTGCCCCGGTATGCATAGTAGATGCGTGATAGCCTCCCTCTCTGGATGTGCTCGCACAGTTGGTCGTCCTCCAATATAAGGGGGTGGCCCAGGAACTGATAAAAGGAAACTACTGGCCCCTTAACCGGGAGCGCAAGTCTCGGTTAAGCATCTAAGGGCAAAGGACCTTATATTCTCTTAAGGTGTGGATATGGAGCACACTGAAAATGAGGACGCATAGCCCTCTAAAGGCGAGGGCGTGCAGCCCTCTGCAGGCGAGGACATATAGTCCTCTAAAGGTGATAGGTACTAGTATCTAAGGGTCCACCTTTAGGAGAAAGTAAGAGATCGACTCATCGAGAGGGCCGGTCATCCAAAAAGATTGGACACGAGATGTAGGAAATCTGTGTAGTTAACATGATTTTTAGGGATGCAGACGCATGCAACCTTTGTTGTGAAATTTGGTAACGCTGACCTCATATGAAACAATGCAATGCAATGGAAAGTTTGTACAATGTTCATGACATTCTTTCCCTATTTGTGATTTTGATTTTGATTTAATTTTTTTGGAAGACACAGATTGACTGTCCTTTTGAAAAAAGTAATAATTCATGCAACCTTATCCTATCTTTTGCAAATCTCTCCGGGAACTCCCTCAGAGTGTATGTTCTGTTTGATTTAGTCACTTGACCATTTTTGGAGTGACGGCAATGGAGTCGTTTGACGTTTAATCAATCTATTGAAATTCCAGGGCTTGTCTCCCTTTTTTTTCTTGTTTTAAAACATCGACGGGTGAGAACTTTTGATCTGCCCTTATGTTCACTTGAGGCTCATGCATGATGCCCCTCATTGCCCTAGTGTGAGGCTTCAAGGTACCAATTGTTATCTTTCGTCATGACCTTGTAGCTGGGAACCTATTGGGTGAAAACTTCTAATCTGCCCCTAGGTTCGCTTGAGGTTTTGGCATGGTGCCTTTCGTTGCCCCAGTGTAGGGCTTTAAGGTACAATCGTTGTCTTTCGTCATGACCTTGTAGCAAGGAACCTATTGGGTGAGAACTTTTAATCTGCCCCTAGGTTCGTTTGAGGTTTATGCATGGTGCCTTTCATTGCCCCAGTGTAGGGCTTAGAGGTACCAATTGTTGTCTTGTTTTCACAACCTCGTAGTGAGGAAGAATGAAAGATGCAGTTGATTCTTGCAAAACGAATTTTCCAAGGACGAGAAATAGTTGAAGGATTTTTCAGTTGATGGATTAAGTCAAATGACTCCTATGTAGAAGTAAGATGTTTGGATGTCTTGATAATGCTAAAGGATCAAGTGCTTCTAAATTTTATTCAAGACAAGAATCCAAGAAAAATCAAGATACATGAGCAAGTTGATCTCTAGAATCTTTAGGAAGAAGTTTCCAAATAAAAGGTTTGACCAAAGAATTCTATCATTTCAAATTGAGATTTGCTCTCTGGTAATCGATTACCAACAGTTGAAAATGTTTATAACAGTCACTAGAAATTTGAATTCAAAATTTATAACGTGTAATTGATTACACATGGACGGTAATTGATTACCAGCAGTTTATTGAACGTTTTAATTCAAATTTTTAAAACCTGTAATCGATTACACAAGTCTTGTAATTGATTACCAGAGGGGATTTTCAAAATATAATTTCCAAGAGTCACATCTGTTCAAATGGTTTATGAATGGCCATCAAAAGTCTATTTATATGTGACTTGGAAACACGAATTTAAAGAGAGCTTTTATTGCCCAAAAAGTTTCATCCTCTCAAAAGATTAAGAGAGTTTTTCTGAACTAAAATGTCTTATCCCCTCAAAAAGATTCCTTGGTCAACCACTTGCATATTTAATAAGGAATTTTGATTGATCTTCATTTTACAATCCATCTCTTTTAAGAGAGATTTCTTCTTCTCTTCTTATTTCTGAAAAGGGATTAAGAGACCGTGGGTCTCTTGTTGTAGGGGATTCTTGAACACAAGGGAAGGGTTGTCCCTGTGTGCATTGTTAATCCGAAAAGAGAGAGTGAAAGTTTAATTAGGGAATAGTCTTTGTATCTTAATTTAACCCCCCCCCCCCCCTTCTTAAGATAATTGAGGCCATTTGTCCAACATCCTATTCTTGATAACTCACTTCTCTCTAAAAAGACAAACTTTCCAGGATGATAAAATGAGGTCACATGAACGTCTTAAAAACACATTCAATCAAATTCTTTTTTTCTTTTTGAACACTTTTTTTTATTTTTATTTTGAAACTTATTTGTTTTGAACTTTACTCGTTGTTTTACGGCGCCCCCAACAACGTGCAAGATGAGTAATCTCTGATTGAACGGTCTTGGAAGTCCAAACTCAGGAGCACAGGTCGCTTGAGCAAACAGACCAATGGCTTGCACCCACATTCCGGTGAAAGTTGAATAAGGAAAGATGCATTTGTGAGAGGATGAGGGACAAAGATATCAACTTCATCCATTTCATTTAACATTGTAACTGTGGTTTACAATAATGGTACAGACTTGAAAATCCTGATGAGTCATTAGAGACATCTAACAACAGCTTTCAAAATTGCCCCATGTGTGGCATCTCTTGTCAATGTCAGGATTTACACGTGATTCTCCTCAAATTTCAGCCAGCCCGCATCAATTAGACCTTGCACCTTACGCTTCAGGCCCCTACAATGCTCAATGGAATGCCACGGGGCTTCTCCATGACAAGCACACATTGCGTTCGAGTCGTATTCTCGGAGAAATGGAGGTTGATGAACCTTGGTTGGGGTTATGGCTACCATTGAATTATCAAGTAGATATGGGAGCAAGTCAGCATAGGACACTGGAATTGGGGTGAATTCTATAGGCTTTCTCGCTGCAAAATTCATTTCTTGGTTGGTGTTTTTTGATTGTGCTAAAGGTGATGTTCGTCATTGGAAGTGCGGTAGACAGACTTTGTGGTTGATTTAGGGATGGCCTTTGTCGATAACTGGGCGGTGGGTAAGGAGAAGGTTTGTTTATTGGCTGAGTAATGACATTGTTGGGTTGGTGGGAAACTTGGTTGTATAGGAATGGCAGTCACAGCATGGGCTTCTCCCTCATTCTCACCCTCTTCATTTGCCCTAGTTTTTTTTTTTTTTGCATTTATCAAAGCATGATGATCAGATTTGCCTCTTTTTAGACCCACTTTGATCCTTTCTTCGGTGAACACCATATCATCAAAGCTGGAAGGTGTGTAACCCACCATTTTCATAGTAGAATACTGGTAATGTGTCTACCATTACGATTATCATCTCCCTTTCCATCTTTGGGGGTGCCACTTGGGCTGCCAGATCCCTCCATCTTTAGGCGTATTCTTTGAAAGATCCGTGCCCCCTTTTTTGGACATGTTCAGTAGTTGCATCCTATCCAAAGCCATTATACTAACACTGCCTAACGAAGGCAACCATTAGGTCCTTCCAATCATGGGCTCGGGAAGGTTCCAAGTTAGTGTACCAGGTAACAGCTACCCCCAGTAAGACTTTCTTGGAAGGAATGTATCAGCAATTTCTCATCTTTTGCGTATGCCCCCATCTTCCGACAATACATCTTTAGATGGTTCTCGAGGCAAGTAGTCCCCTTGTACTTGTCAAAGTCCAACACCTTGAACTTGGGAGGGGTGATGATATTGGGCACTAGGAACAACTCTTCTAGGTTAGCAAAGGCATAATCTTCACCTCCTTTAATAGCCCTGAGCCTTTCCTCTAGATGATCCAACTTTCCCATTTCTTCCATAACATGAGGGTTTTTACTTGTTGTGGAATGCAAGAGGTGTAGCTGGGGGTGATACTGAGGGCCCTCCAAAGGGTTTTGTAGGGGTATACCATCAATTGTCTGGCCTTCAGTGGCATATCCGAGGCAAGGCTCGAAGTCGGCTAGATTGTGGTGGGGCATTTCATGTGTCTCACCCATGGGTTGAGAGACATGTGCATGAACAGTTTGGGGTTGTCGGCTCTCAATGGGTATAGGAGTGGAGTTATTCACATCCTCATTGAGAGTGTACACCAGATTAGGTGGTGTATAGTTGGGAGGCAGGCCTTGTGGCGGGAAGGCGTGCCTGTTTGGATTTTTCACATCATGGAGGCCGTCCCTACTTCCCAAATCTTTGCCTACCATATCTAAGGTCGGATGATTCATTTGTTGAGGCCAGATGGGGGCATCGGGTTCACCTTAGCAACAATGCTGGTAGCGGCAATCGTAACCGCATTGGCTTCCATTATCTTCTTCATGCTCATCATGGCCTCCATCATTGTGGCCATTTGCTCTTTCATGGCCTCCATGTTGGCCTTCATCTGCTCTTGCACATCCTCTACTTCACCCATTACTCTAGTTCTAGCACGGGTTCGGTAAGGGTGCCGTAAAGCGTATTCTTTTCTTTTTTATAACAATGATTAAGTTCTCTCTCTCTTTTTTTTTTAAGGAAAGAATGCAATGAACAATGTAACCAATGAAAAGCATGGATGTATGCGAATGATGCACAGTTGAAGTATTATTTTTACACAGGATATGGGGTTGAATCAATTTAGATTTTCAACATGGTCCATGACATCTTCGTCAAGGTGAAACTGGAAGTAATAGGGACATCGACAGCCCTAAATGTGTTTGGCAGTAGACGAAGCAGCGATGTAACACGATCCATCTTTTGCCCCAATTTTTTGCAAGATGGTTACTTCCATACTTCAACTTGACTCGATGAACCTTTTTGTAAAAGCACGAGCTTGGTTCAACCCCATAACCCAGGGAATGGCAATTTTGATTGCCAATACTTCATCAACATTTCATAGGGATGAAAGACTCGGGAATATGCATGCTATGCATGGGAAATGTAATTATGATATTGAGATGTCCAAAGGAACATCCTTTCTTAGTTAACCATGCATTAGGTACCCTGTTCAATTATTTTGTTTTTAAGTGAAATGGGTTTATGATCCCAACATGGTTGGCTCATGGTACCGAATATATGCAACTAAGAATGCAGCGTGAATTTTCACGCTTTCTTTTTTGTTTTTGTCTTGCAGAGGAAAATGCAAGGGTCACACATGAGCAAACATGAAAACAATTGGTATGCAATTTGTAGATCAAAAAGTTTGTTGAACGCATATGCATAATGATGCAATGACCCATGCAAAATGTGAGGTTGGAATGTGATAACGGACAAATGCAGGAACGATATGTTCATTATGATGCTGAAGAGATGTTTATGCGATGCATGATATGAATGCATTTACGGACACGAGAGCCCCGAAAAATTATCTCTTCTTACTTGCACACTTGGGGGCGCAGTGCCCCATGTGTGTAGTTAAGAAGACGATATGGATCTTCCGGCTTCCCACGACAAAAGACGAGACCCACATACAACGCATGTGTGACGGCATGATGCAGATGCGCAAAACCGCAACAAGGGGATGCACAGAGTACGAAAATATCCATAAATAATTACAAGCAAAGGCGTATATGACATTTAGGACTACATGCATGGCAGTGTTTAAAATGGCACGCAGCGTGTTTGCTCTGTGCCCCTATTCTAGGGACCTATAGGATAATATCTAGGGGTCTCTAATAACTACTCCCAACGATTCATAGCTCACATGGGTGTTTTCTAGAGGTATCATCACTCAAGATAACAATATTGTGGCGGTATGGAATACCAGCGACAACATATTATAAAGAGAGAAAGCTCTAGACGAGGTTTCACTATTATCAAGCAAGTCGGAGACCTAGCATGATCATAGATTCACCTCCACTCCTTAAATTCCCATGAACCCGGGTATAGGGCCCCTTTTTTACTCAAACCAGTGGGTGCTTAGTGTAAAAATGTGAAAAAGACAGCAGTTATTACACTTTACACAGTTCAATAAATGCACACACAAGGTTTCACAATTCCACAATTCCTTAGAATAGGCCTAACTCACAAAAAGGTCCCCAGTGGAGTCGCCAACTGTCGCAACATGCCCTTTTGCGGGCGAGCGAAGGCATGGCTCACGAGTGCGCTTTCCAAAGGAGGAAAGATGCGCGGAGTCGCCACCAACGTTTATTTGTGGGAAACGTCGTAAAAACCGAAGGAAACCGGTCGAAATGAAAATTCTAAGTTCGGGAGTTGTATTTACGTTTGAGGAACGTATTAGAACCTCTTACGTTTGTCTCAAAGGACAACAACCTATTTTTCAGAATTGTGGAAATTGTGTTATCTTAACTTTTAGTTCTTTTTATTTTTTGAGGTCGACAAAAGTGGAGCTCTTGCTCCTACGTACCCTCCATCGATGAGGAAATCAGACCTACGTAGTTCTTTCTTAAGGGTGAATTACACTATTTCTTTTTACTTGAAAGGTGATCATTTAAAGGTGTTGGACCTTAAAAATGATCCATTAACTTGGTAAGAAAGACTGAGATAATAAACTTTCAAATCCCTTTTTTTAGTGATTTTTTTGTGGACGAGCTTGACTTGGCGAATTGATTTTAGCCTTAGTTTCACTTTAGTTATTTGTCAATTCAATTAAGAATGAGAAATCCCAAAGAGAAAACGTCTGATTGATTTTTTTGGTTTATTTTACTAAAAGATATTTTTTGATTATTATATTATTATTTTACCTCTTTTTGGTTTAACCGTGGTTACAACGTGAACGATCGAAGAATTGAAAGTACACAAAACAAGAAATGAATTGAAAGTCTCGGATTCGAAAACTTACCCGTTGAAGAATGAAGAACGAACGAAGAACGGATGAAGAACGACGAAGAACGATGAAGAATTTTCACATAATTGCTTACGGAAGCGTTACGGAAGTACTTCGACTCGATTTTTCTTCACGAAAACGTGTTTTTTTGCCCAAAATAGCCGAAATGCATAGCCAAAGGGGTCTTGAACAATTTGAAACAGCTCCCCCCTCCCCTATATATAGAAAAAAAGGGAGGTGCTTGCCGCCCAGAGACTTAATGAAGAAGATTTCTAAGCGCACCCGAATTACTAAGTTCACCCCCCTTTTTGTATTCTACGGAAAACTTACGGAAGCCTTACTGTCGCAACCTACCCTTCGGCGGGAGGGCGACGCGAGACTCGCAGGATGCGTGTTCCACGAAAGGAATACGCGCGGAGTCGCCACCAACGTTTATTTGAGGAAAACGTCGGAAAAACCGGAAAAGACGCGATCTACGAACTTTTAAGTGAAAGGTTCGGGAGTTGTATTTACGCACGGGGAAGGTATTAGCACCCCACACGTCCGCCCCAAGGGACGGCAGCCTTTAATCGAATGTGCAAACATGACTTTGATTTTTACGTTCCTTTTTATGTCCTTATATCCTTTTATACCCTTTTTATATTTTTCCCCTTTTTTGTGGTCGACAAGGGTGTTTCCCTTTGCTCCTACGTATTCCTCAATTTTGGGATGAGAAAATCAGACCTACGTAGTTCTTTTTTATCAAGTGATTCTTTTTTACTTTAAGAGGTGACCATTTTAAGGCGTTGGACCTTAAAAATGATCCATTTTACTTAGTGAGGAAATGAAATGACAAACTTCAAAAGCCTATTTTTTATGGACGAGCTTGACTAGGCGAATTGATTTTAGCCTTTTAGTTTCACTTTAGTTATTAATCAATTCGATTAAGAATGAGAAATCCCAAAGAGAAAACGTCCACTTGATTTTCCGCTTTATTTTACTAAAAGATGTCTTTTTTGATTATTATATTATTTTTTACCTCTTTTTGATTTCCAACGTGGTTACGGCACGACCGAACGGTCGGAATCTATTTTAACCGAAGTTAATGGATAATACAATTCAAACGTTCGGTGGAAATTTATTTTATTTTTAAGTTAAGCGAGAAATGACTTAAGTAAAATGGCTTAAGCACGTCAACAGGGGGTATAAAAAGTAAACAAAACGAGAATAAAAATGCACGAAACACAATGTGGACCACTACGGGCACATAGAATGAATCGAAAAGCTTGGTTCGAGGTACTTACCCGTTGAAGATCGAAGAACGAATGAAGAACGTCGAAGAACGGTTGAAATCTTTGCGAAATTCCTCACGGAAAACGTTACGAAAACGTTTCGGAAGCGCCTCGGCTTAGATTTTCTTCACGGAAACAATTTTTCCAAGCAAATTTGAAAGAGAGAGAAGTGCCAAAGGGGCTGAACCCCTTCCTTCTTGCCTTCCTCCCCTATTTATAGCAAAATAGGGGAGGTGGTTGCCGCCCAGCTCGCCCAGGCGAGCAGGGTTGCTTCCTCCAGAAGCAACCGCCTTCTGGAGGAATATTCCGGAGGGCCCAAGTGGGCCTGGGTGCTATTTGCACCCCCATTTTTACTAAGTACACCCCCCTCTGCTGTTTTTTGGTGATTCTTTTTTCGTAAAGTTATGGAAACTTACGAATTTCGTAACGATACTTGTTTTCTTTCCGTAATGTTACGGAACCTTGCGGATTACATAATCATCCCCTTTTTGACTTACGGAATGTTACGGAACCTCACTTAATTATGCAACGATGCTTCCATTTGATTTCCGATGTGTCACGGAAACTTACGGATTGTGCATCAATATTTTTTTGGTTTTTCGGCATGTCCTGAATTTCACAAATTGCCTAATGATGGGTGCCAAGCACCTCACAAGGACCAAAGAATGGTCGCTTGTCATCGAGCAAAGGTCCCCGGACGAAATTAGGGTATGACAGTTGCCCCTCTTTACTTGTCTTTTATTGGAGATAAAAGGAAAGTAAAGATAAGACACTAATTTCGTTCCTCTCGATTTGACGAGAGTCGCAGGTGATCATAAAATCTCCACATGCAAATGACTTGTTGTTCCCAAAATTTCACAAATTGCCTAATGATGGGTGCCAAGCACCTCACAAGGACCAAAGAATGGTCGCTTGTCATCAAGCAAAGGTCCCCGAAAATCAGTGTATGACACTAATTTCGTTCCTCTCGGTTAACGAGAGTCGCGGGTGACCATGACTTGTCGCTCCTAGAATTTCACAAATTGCCTAATGATGGATACCAAGCACCTCACAAGGACCAAAGAATGGTCGCATGTCATCAAGCAAAGGTCCCCGAAAATCAGTGTATGACACTAATTTCGCTCCTCTCGGTTGACGAGAGTCGCGGGCGACCATGAAATTTCCGCATGTAAATGACTTGTTGCTCCCGGAGGAACAAAAGGTGCAGAAGACTATGTCAGCCTCTGCATGCTATCAAGCGTTCTGTCTTACCGATAGCAAAAGAATGTTTATACGGATAACCACTCGGGTATTTCCGCGTATCATCGGGCCCGCCGCCTCTGGATGATACAAGGGTGCAGAATGACCAAACTTGGTCTCTGCTTGTCATCGGGCCCGCCGCCTCTGGATGACAAAAGGGTGCGAATAACCGTAAGGTATCTCCGCGTATCATCGGGCCCGCCGCCTCTAGATGATACAAGGGTGCAGAATGACCAAACTTGGTCTCTGCTTGTCATCGGGCCCGCCGCCTCTGGATGATACAAGGGTGCAGAATGACCAAACTTGGTCTTTGCTTGTCATCGGGCCCGCCGCCTCTGGATGACAAAAGGGTGCGAATAACCGTAAGGTATCTCCGCGTATCATCGGGCCCACCGCCTCTGGATGATACAAGGGTGCAGAATGACCAAACTTGGTCTCTGCTTGTCATCGGGCCCGCCGCCTCTGGATGACAAAAGGGTGCGAATAACCGTAAGGTATCTCCGCGTATCATCGGGCCCGCCGCCTCTGGATGATACAAGGGTGCAGAATGACCAAACTTGGTCTCTGCTTGTCATCGGGCCCGCCGCCTCTGGATGACAAAAGGGTGCGAATAACCGTAAGGTATCTCCGCGTATCATCGGGCCCGCCGCCTCTGGATGATACAAGGGTGCAGAATGACCAAACTTGGTCTCTGCTTGTCATCGGGCCCGCCGCCTCTGGATGACAAAAGGGTGCGAATAACCGTAAGGTATCTCCGCGTATCATCGGGCCCGCCGCCTCTGGATGATACAAGGGTGCAGAATGACCAAACTTGGTCTCTGCTTGTCATCGGGCCCGCCGCCTCTGGATGACAAAAGGGTGCGAATAACCGTAAGGTATCTCCGCGTATCATCGGGCCCGCGCGCCTCTGGATGATACAAGGGTGCAGAATGACCAAACTTGGTCTCTGCTTGTCATCGGGCCCGCCGCCTCTGGATGACAAAAGGGTGCGAATAACCGTAAGGTATCTCCGCGTATCATCGGGCCCGCCGCCTCTGGATGATACAAGGGTGCAGAATGACCAAACTTGGTCTCTGCTTGTCATCGGGCCCGCCGCCTCTGGATGACAAAAGGGTGCGAATAACCGTAAGGTATCTCCGCGTATCATCGGGCCCGCCGCCTCTGGATGATACAAGGGTGCAGAATGACCAAACTTGGTCTCTGCTTGTCATCGGGCCCGCCGCCTCTGGATGACAAAAGGGTGCGAATAACCGTAAGGTATCTTCGCGTATCATCGGGCCCGCCGCCTCTGGATGATACAAGGGTGCAGAATGACCAAACTTGGTCTCTGCTTGTCATCGGGCCCGCCGCCTCTGGATGACAAAAGGGTGCGAATAACCGTAAGGTATCTCCGCGTATCATCAGGCCCGCCGCCTCTGGATGATACAAGGGTGCAGAATGACCAAACTTGGTCTCTGCTTGTCATCGGGCCCGCCGCCTCTGGATGACAAAAGGGTGCGAATAACCGTAAGGTATCTCCGCGTATCATCGGGCCCGCCGCCTCTGGATGATACAAGGGTGCAGAATGACCAAACTTGGTCTCTGCTTGTCATCGGGCCCGCCGCCTCTGGATGACAAAAGGGTGCGAATAACCGTAAGGTATCTCCGCGTATCATCGGGCCCGCCGCCTCTGGATGACAAAAGGGTGCGGATAACCGTAAGGTATCTCCGCGTATCATCGGGCCCGCCGCCTCTGGATGATACAAGGGTGCAGAA
Source organism: Glycine max (assembly GCF_000004515.6). Taxonomy (NCBI): domain Eukaryota; kingdom Viridiplantae; phylum Streptophyta; class Magnoliopsida; order Fabales; family Fabaceae; genus Glycine; species Glycine max. Next base: position 29,997,256 of record NC_038248.2, on the reverse strand, counting down.
TGACCAAACTTGGTCTCTGCTTGTCATCGGGCCCGCCGCCTCTGGATGACAAAAGGGTGCGGATAACCGTAAGGTATCTCCGCGTATCATCGGGCCCGCCGCCTCTGGATGATACAAGGGTGCACGTCACATGACCTCAGGGTCAGTATGACAAAGATTATGGGGCGGCCGACAAAAGCAAGGCTCTTGCTCCTACGTATCCTCCAATGAGGAACTCAGACCTACGTAGTTCTGGATAACTTGTGAGACTTGAAAAAGTCTCCACCAGAAGATGCCTACATCTCCGGAAAGGGCGCAGATGACCATATTGGCCTCTGCTTATCAATCACACTCGAGGTGCGGATAACCGTAAGGTGTCTCCGCGGGCTACCAGCTCTTGGGTCATGGTAACAGAAAGCGGTGCGGTCGACAAAAGCGAGGCTTTTGCTCCTACGTATCCTCCCATGAGGAACTCATACCTACGTAGTTCTTGATAACTTGTGAGACTTGAAAAAGTCTCGGTGTTTTCTCCGCTAAAATGCAAACATGCTTTAGCAAGGAGACAAATATTCCAACTGATTTAGAGCAGCATATGCTTTTTTGAGTGAAAAACAATGCGTCTACCGGGGAAGGAGAGTCTGCTGATGAAATCTCCCATAACCATAAATGAGATTTTGGATGTTAGCATTTCGTTTCTAAATGATCATTTAGAGGAAACACTGGGTTCGACAAAAATAGAAGAAATCCACTCAAAGTGTATCAATCTCGCACAGGTAAGTGTTTCATCCTAATTCCGAACCATAGATATGTCACGACTTGACTTTGCAAATCATTTCCTATCAAATCAAAAATTACACGCGTGATCATGGATCAATAGGGCTTCCCTTGGGAATGGGTTCTTTTGGTGGTTTCTTCTTTCGGCTTTTGTGTGTTTTTGGCTTTTGATTTTTCTGGCTTTTTCTTTTTCTGTTTTTTTTTGTTTAGTGCGGGGCGAAAAAAGGTCGCTAGCGCACGGGATTTTGGTTGGTAATCAAAGGGAGAAGACCATTTTAGGTCGTGGTTTCCTTTCCTTCCTTTTTTGTTCATTTGGTGACAATTCTGTATTGTTCAGATATTGTCCGGTCCAAAGACCTCTCTGCATATCCCTTCTGTCTTTCCTTAGATCCCCGATCAGGGGCTTTCTTTCCTTCTTTTCTCTTTTTTCTTTCTCCCATTCTTTGATTGGGAATTTTCTTTCTTTCCTTTTTGCTTTCTCCCACTCTTTGATTGGGAATTTCCTTTCTTTTCTTTTTTTGCTTTCTCTTTGATTGGAAATTTTCCTTCTTTTCTTTTTGCTTCCGAGGGTAAGGATTATGGTGAGTCAGGATTTTGGCTCAAGGTTTGTAGAACGGCTAGACATGATACATGTCGGGGTTTGGTTTGGTTCAAGGATAAAAGGGATGCCCCACATTATTTCCATGACACAAATGCAAAACTGATGATTTAGAAACTTTATGCAAAACTGGCCACGCATGCACCTATGTGGACACTCAAGTGTCAAATTTTTATGGTCATGTGATGCTAGGGCTCAGGATTCATTTCCTCTATTTTAAATCAACCCAATGTTTCCAAAATATGTTCTTTTATCAATTTGTGCATTCATCCGAGTCCATTTCGGGCGTCTGGGAAAATCTTCACAGCATTCACCCTTCAGGTGTATACACATTTTTTCAAAAACTAGTTATGATCAGTGAATTTTTCCAAAGAAAAGTTGGAAGTCATCTCTTTTCAAAAGCATGTTGGTTTTTCAGCTTGACAACTTATTTTTCTTTTTTCTCCTTCTTTTTTTTTTATCATTATCATTTGTTTATTTCTTTTTCTTGTTTTTTTTTTTTTTTTTTCATGAGGTATTTTGCTACCTAAACATGTGCATATTTTTGTGAGGTATTTTTGCTATATACATGCATATCCAAGGTATCTTTCCACCTAAACATACATATATATGTTTTGTGAGGTATTTTTTTGCTACATACACGCACATCTAAGGTATCTCTCTACCTAAACATACATATATATATTTTGTGAAGTATTTTTTTGTTTACATACATGCATATCTAAGGTATCTTTCTACCTAAACATACATATATATTTTGTGAAGTATTTTTTTATTTACATACATGCATATCTAAGGTATCTTTCTACCTAAACATACATATATATATTTTGTGAAGTGTTTTTTTGTTTACATACATGCATATCTAAGGTATTTTCACTACCTAAACATACATATATATATTTTGTGAAGTGTTTTTTGTTTACATACATGCATATCTAAGGTATTTTCACTACCTAAACATACATATATATATTTTGTGAGGTATGACTACCTTTCGAGCTTGCGCTTGTTTTATTTAAATCCCCAGGATCATGAGCAACTAGGTGCGTCCTACTATAAAAAGTGATCAAATAACAAGCATAGATTCAAAAGGTACTAGGTTGCCTCCTAGTAGCGCTTCTTTAACGTCTTTAGCTGGACGCCTTATGACTTGTCGGTCACTGACCTAGTACTTTGCTTACCTTTGGCTTTGGACTTGGTCGCTTATTGGTCGGCCATGGGTCGTAAGCAACGCTCTAACCTTTTTGTGGATGAGCTGAGGTGAACTCTAGAGGTGATGGCGGTGCGTTTGTTGCCCGCTGCCGGCCATCCCCAGGCTGCTGTGGTGTCTCGCCCTGCGCCTGCCTGGGGGCGCAACACTTCTAGATGAAAACTCGATTGGTAGGGGGCCTGATGACCCTGCTGGGGGCAACAGGCACTCCCTTGAACTGATAGAGACCCGTATTTAGAGCTGGCAACTCCAAGACACTGTTGGCCTTCTTCGGGTCCACTAGGTGTCTTGCGGGCACAATCCCTGCAAACAATAGATGACATCAGAAATCAGTTGGGGGAGGTGCATATTTACCTATGTCATGATGGCATGAGCTTGCTGGGGGGACGAGCGCCCTATAGGGCCGATAGAGGCCCGTAACCAGAGCTGGAAACCCCAGGGCCCTGTTGGACTTCTTCAGGTCCACTGGGTGTCTTTGTGGGTGCGATCCCTGCAAACAATAGAAGGTATCAGAAATCAGTTGAACCATATGCATACTTACCCATGTCGGGACGACACAGACCAACTGATACTTTTGCAGGGGGAGATTGGCATGCGGTCGCTGGGCAGAATATTGCTAAGTAGCAATGTCATCTATGTAAGAGTGGTCATGTTGGTGCGCATGATCCGCACTCGTCTCTTTGCAGCGGCACGGGTGAAATCTTGCCCCAGTATGCATAGTAGCAGTGTGATAGCCTCCCTTTCTAGTTGTGCTCGCACAGTTGGCCCTCCTCCAATATCAGGGGGTGGCCCCGGAACCGTTAAAAGGAAACTACTGGTCCCTTAACCGGGAGTGCAAGTCTCGGTTAAGCATTTAAGGACAGAGGACCTTAAATTATCTTAAGGTGTGGATATGGAGCCCACTGAAAGTGAGGACGCGTAGTCCTCTAAAGGCGAGGGCGTGTAGCCCTCTGAAGTTCAAGACGTGTCGCCTTTCGAAGGCGAGGGAGTGTAGTCCTATGATGGCAAGGACGTGCAATCCTCTAAAGGTGAGGGCATGCCGCCCTTTGAAAATGGGGAACATGTAGTCCTCTGATGGCGAGGACGTGTAGTCCTCTAAAGGTGAGGACGTGTAGTCCTCTGAAGGTGAGGGCGTGTAGCCCTACAAAGGTGAAGGCACATGACCCTTTGACGGCGAGGACGTGTAGTCCTCTGAAGTTGAAGGTACATGACCCTTTGAAGGCGAGGACGTGTAGTCCTCTGAAGGTGAAGGTAACTAGTACCCAAGGTGAGGGCGTGTAGCCCTCTCAAGGCGAGGACTTATAGTCCTCTGGAGGTGAGGGCGTGCAGCCCTCTGGTGGTGAGGACGTGTAGTCCTCTCAAGGCGAGGACGTGTAGTCCTCTGACGGTGAGGGTAAGTAGTACCCAAGGTGAGGGCGTGTAGCCCTCTCAAGGCGAGGACATGTAGTCCTCTGGAGGTAAGGGCGTGCAGCCCTCTGATGGTGAGGACGTGTAGTCCTCTCAAGGCGAGGACGTGTAGTCCTCTGATGGTGAGGGTAACTAGTACCCAAGGTGAGGGCGTGCAGCCCTCTCAAGGCGAGGACATGTAGTCCTCTGGAGGTGAGGGCGTGCAGCCCTCTGATGGTGAGGACGTGTAGTCCTCTCAAGGCGAGGACGTGTAGTCCTCTCAACGGTGAGGGTAACTAGTACCCAAGGTGAGGGCGTGTAGCCCTCTCAAGGCGAGGACTTATAGTCCTCTGGAGGTGAGGGTGTGCAGCCCTCTGGTGCTGAGGACGTGTAGTCCTCTCAAGGCGAGGACGTGTAGTCCTCTGACGGTGAGGGTAACTAGTACCCAAGGTGAGGGCGTGTAGCCCTCTCAAGGCGAGGACATGTAGTCCTCTGGAGGTAAGGGCGTGCAGCCCTCTGATGGTGAGGACGTGTAGTCCTCTCAACGGTGAGGGTAACTAGTACCCAAGGGTCCACCCTTATGAGAAAGCAAGAGATCGACTCATCGAGAGGACCGGTCATCCCAAATCCACAAGATTTGGACATTAGATGTAGGAAATCTATGCAGTTAACATGATTTTTAGGGATGCAGATGCATGCAACCTTTGTCGTGAAATTTGGTAAATGCGGACTTCATATGAAACAATGCAATGTAATGGAAAGTTGTACAATGTTCATGACATTCTTTCCCTATTTTGTGATTTTGATTTTGATTTAATTTTTTTGGAAAACACAGATTGACTGTCCTTTTGAAAGAGGTGATAATTCATGCAACCTCATCCTATCTTTTTGCAAATCTCTCCGGGAACTCCCTCAGAGTGTATGTTCTGTTTGATTTAGTCACTTGACCGTTTTGGAGTGACGGCAATGGAGCCATTTGATGTTTAATCAATCCATCGAAATCCTAGGGTTTGTCTCCCTTTTTTTTTTCTTGTTTAAAAACATCGACGGGTGTGAACTTTTGATCGGCCCCTATGTTCACTTGAGGCTCATGCACGGTGCCCCTCATTGCCCCAGTGTAAGGCTTTGAGGTACCAATCGTTGCCTTTCGTCATGACCTTGTAGGAGGGAACCTATTGGGTGAGAACTGCTAATCTGCCCCTAGGTTCGCTTGAGGTTTTTGCATGGTGCCTTTCGTTGCCCCAGTGTAGGGCTTAGAGGTACCAAGTGTTGTCTTGTTTTCACGACCTCGTAGTGAGGAAGAATGAAAGAAGCAGTTGATTCTTGCAAAAAGAATTTTCCAAGGACGAGAAATAGTTGAAGGATCTTTCAGTTGATGGATTAAGTCAAATGACTCCTATGTAGAAGCAAGATGTTTTGATGTCTTAATGATGCCAAAGGATCAAGTGCTTCCAAGTTTTATTCGAGACAAGAAATCAAGATATATGATCGATTTGATCTCTAGAATCATAGGAAGAAGTTTCCAAATTGAAAAACAAAAGGTTTGACCAAAGAATTCTATCATTTCAAATTGAGATTTGCTCTCTGGTAATCGATTACCAGCAGTTGAAAATGTTTTAATTCAAATTTTTAAAACCTGTAATCGTTTACATAAGTCTTGTAATTGATTACCAGAGGGGATTTTCAGAAAATAATTTCCAAGAGACATATCTATTCAAATGTTTTATGAATGGCCATTCAAATGTTTTAAAGAGAGTTTTCATTGCCCAAACAGTTTTATCCTCTCGAAAGATCAAGAGTTTTTCTGAACTGAAATGTCTTATCCTCTCAAAAAGATTCCTTGGTCAACCACTTGCTTATTCAATAAGGAATTTTTGATTGATCTTCATTTTACAATCTACCTCTTTTACGAGAGACCTCTTCTTCTCTTCTTCTTATTTCTGAAAAGGGATTAAGAGACCGTGGGTCTCTTGTTGTAGGGGATTCTTGAACACAAGGGAAGGGTTGTCCCTATGTGCATTGTTAATCCGAAAAGAGAGAGTGAAAGTTTAATTGGGGAATAATATTCGTATCTTAATTCAATCCCCTCTTCTTCTCAAGGTTACTGAAGCCATTTGTCCAACATCCTATTCTTGATAACTCACTTCTCTCTAAAAAGACAAACTTTCCAGGATGATAAAATGAGGTCACATGAACGTCTTGAAAGCACAGTCAATCAAATGTTTTTTTTTCTTTTTGAACACTTTTATTTTATTTTATTTTGAAACTTATTTGTTTTGAACTTTACTCGTTGTTTTACGGCACCCCCACCAACGTGCAAGACGAGTAATCTCTGATTGAACAGTCTTGGAAGTCAACACTCAGGAGCGCAGGTCGCTTGAGCAAACAGACCAATGGCTTGCACCCACATTCCGGTGAAAGTTGAATAAGCAAACATGCGTTTGTGAGAGGATGAGGGACAAAGATATCAACTTTATCCATTTCATTTAACATTGTAGCTGTGGTTTACAATAATGGCATAAACTTGGAAACCCTGATGAGTCATTAGGGACACCTAACAACAGCTTTCAAAATTGCCCCATGTGTGGCATCTCTTGTCAATGTCAGGATTTACACGCAATTCTCCTCAAATTTCAGTCAGCCCGCATCAATTAGACCTTGCACCTTACGCTTCAGAGCCCTACCATGCCCAATGGAACGCCCCGGGGCTTCTCCGTGACAAGCACACGTTGCGTTCGAGTCATATTCTCGGAGAAATGGAGGTTGATGAACCTTATCAAGTAGATATGGGAGCAAGTCAGCATAGGACACAGGAATTGGGGTGAATTCTACAGACTTTCTCGCTGCAAAATTCACTTCTTGGTTGGTGTTTTTTGGTTTGTGCTAAAGGTGGTGTTTGTCATTGGAAGTGCGGTAGACAGACTTTGTGGTAGATTTAGGGATGACCTTTGTGGATAACTGGGTGGTGGGTAAGGAGAAAGTTTGTTATTGGCTAAGTAAAGATATTGTTGGGTTGGTGGGAAACTTGGCCGTACAGGAATGGTAGTCACAGCATGGGTTTCTCCCTCATCCTCACCCTCTTTATTTGCCCCAGTTTTCTCAGTCGTCCTAGTAGGATGATCAAATTTGCCTCTTTTCGGACCCACATTGATCCTTTCACTGGCGAAGACCAAATCTGCAAAGCTTTGAGGGTGCGCAGCCCACCATCTTTTCATAGTAGAGTACCGATAATGTGTCTACCATCACGATTATCGTCTCCCTTTCCATTATTGGGGGTACCACCTGGGCCGCCAGATCCCTCCACCTTTTGGGCGTGTTCTTTGAATGATCCGTCCCCCTTTTTGCACATGTTCTGTAGTTGCATCCTATCCGGAACCATATCAAAATTGTACTGATACTGCGTAACAAAGGCAACCATTAGGTCCTTCCAAGACTGGACTCGGGAAGGTTCCAAGTTAGTGTACCAGGTAACAGCTACCCCAGTAAGACTTTCTTGGAAGGAATGTATCAGCAATTCCTCATCTTTTGCGTATTCCCCCATCTTCTGACAATACATCTTTAGATGGTTCTTGAGACAAGTAGTCCCCTTGTACTTGTCAAAGTCCAGCACCTTGAATTTGGGAATGACCATGTTTGGGTATTAGGAACAATTTTTCTAGGTTAGCAAAGGCATAATCTTCACCTCCTTCAATGGCCCTGAGCCTTTCCTTTAGATGATCCGCCTTTCCCTTTTCGGCCATAGCAGGAGGGGCTCTTCCCACCGCAAAATGCAATGGTTGTGGTTGTGGGCGAAACTGAGGGCCCTCCAAAGTGTTTTCAAAAGGTATACCACCAACTGCTTGCCCTTCAGTGGCATATCCGAGCCAAGGCTCGAAGTCAGCTAGATTGTGGTGGGGAATTTCATGTGTCTCCCCCATGGTTTGAGAGATATGTGCCTGATGAGGTTATTGGTTCTCAACGAGTATCGGAGTGGAGTTATTGAGATTTTCATTGAGAGTGTATGCCACATTGGGTGGTGTATAGTTGGGAGGCAAGCCATATGATGGGAAGGCGTACTCGTTTTGAATTTGCACATCATGGGGTCATCCGTACTTCCCAAATCTTTGCCTACCATATTTGAGGTTGGATGATTCATTTGCTTGAGGCCAGATGGGAGCATCGGGTTCACCTTAGCGACAGCGCTAATAGCGGCAACTATAACCGCATTGGCTTCCATTATCTTCTTCATGCTCATCATGGCCTTCATCATTGTGGCCATTTGCTCTTTTATGGCCTCCATTTTCGGCCTTCATCTTCTCTTGCACCTCCTCTGCTTCACCCATTACTCTAGCTCTAGCACGAGTTCGGTAAGGGCGCCGTAAAGCGTGTCCTTTTTTGATAACAATGATTAAGTTCATTTTATTTTATTTTATTTTATTTTTCAAGGAAAGAATGCAATGAGCAATGCAACCAATGAAAAGCATGGATGTATGCGAATGATGTACAGTTGAAGTATTGCGAATTTTTACGCAGGATATGGGGTTGAATCAATTTAGATTTTCAACATGGTCCATGACATCTTTGTCAAGGTGAAACTGGAAGTAACAAGGACATCAACAATCCTAAATATGTTTAGCAGTAGACGAAGCAGTGACTCGATTCGTCTTTTGCCCCAATTTTTGCAAGATAGTTACTTCCATACTTCAACTTGACTTGATGAACTTTTTTCGAAAAAAACATGAGCTTGGTTCAACCCCATAACCCAGGGAATGGCAATTTTGATCGCCAATACTTCAACAACATTTCATAGGGATGAAAGACTTGGGATTACGCATACTATGCATGGAGAATGTAATTATCAAATTGAGATGCCCGAAGAAACATCTTTTCTTAGTTAACCATGCATTAGGTACCATGTTCAATTATTTTGTTTTGTTGTTGTGTGTTTTTTTTTAGAAATGGGTTTATGATCCCAACATGGTTGGCTCATGGTGCCTAACACATGCAACTAAGAATGTAGCGTGAAGTTTTACGCTTCCTCTTTTTTTGTTTTTGTTTTGTAGAGGAAAACGCAAGGATGAGCAAACATGAAAACAAATGGTATGCAATTTTGCAGATCAAAAGTTTGTTGAATGCATATGATGATGCCATGACTCATGCAAAATGTGAGGCTGGAATATGATAACGGACAAATGCAGGAACGATATGTTCATTATGAAGAGATGCTTATGTGATGCATGATATGAACGCATTTTACGGACACGAGAGTCCGGAAAATTATCTCTTCTTACTTGCGCATTTGGGGGGCGCAGTGCCCCATGTGTACAATCAAGAAGGTGATATGGACCTTCCGGCTTCCCGTGACAAAGGACGAGACCAACATACAATGCATGCTAGAGATAATATGCGGGAGTGACTTGATTCGCACTGATTTTTGGAGTAAAAACGTGGGATAAACTCATTTTTTTCAAAAAGTTATAACTAGTCAAGATCTGAGCGACAATACAAACTTCCTAGCGGTTTCTAATCATATGATCCATTAAGTCTATCATATACTGACAATAGCTGAGTAGTCCGTGGATCTCCTCGGGGGCGGAGTAGGTGTCCGCCACTGCTTTGGCCTTGGCTAGCAATGGGGGAAGTTCTTGACTCCTGTTCAAAGTAAGAGCAAATCAGTCCGTCCACATTGTTGCCTCTTGGTGCAATGAATCAATTACCCTTTTCCCTTGCTTCCCTTTCTGCTGATATCTTGGCATACTCATCCTCTAGCCTTTGCTCGTGAGTCGCCGCTAGATTTAGCTTCTCTTTGCACTTATCGATGATGGCCCACATATTCCCTTCAGTCTCGCTTAACTGTTGGGACAAATTTCTTTTCGACCTAAGGCAAACCTTTAGCTCGTCCTTCAAGATCATGCCTTTGACCTGTGATGATTCCTTTCACCTCTTCAGAGCTTGAGCTCACTATTGCTGCCCTATAAAGCCCCTCAAAACTTTGCTTTGGTCGTGTTCTTCCTTTCGGGCCTTCTTGGTTTCTCGTTTCAAGGCTTCAGCGGTGGCCATATTGACGTCCCTTAGTTCATCATACTCTTTTCAGACTTTGATGGCTATGGACTTGAACTTCTCTTCGACTACTCGGGCTCTTTCAAGCTCTGCCTTTAGGGCTTGTACCTCATCACTTTCTTCCGAAGCTTTAACCTCATTGTCCCTCACAGTCTTTAGATTTGGGAGCCAATCCAATCCTTGTGTTCGGACTCTCAGCCACTTATGATAGCCGCCGATGATCCCATTACTGCTTCCCCTAAGCTCTCTGTCCTTTCTTCACGCCGCATCCCATGCCTTGCGAACTCCTTGGAGTACCCTCGCGTTGTGGTCACTAAAACCCCGTGCGATGAAAGGCGTGATGCTTTCATCTGATGGCACTCCTCTCATGGGGTAGCCAAGCTGTCTTATGGTGAGAACGGGATTATAATTAATACAACCCCTTGTTCCCATCAAGGGAACATTTGGACATCCTTCGCATGAAGATAGAATCCTGATTCTTCCTTCCTTCTAGCGAGGGAACCAATTAACAGACGCCCCCCCATGCTAGCCAAGAGTTGGTCCCAATTCGCCTTTCCTTTTTCGACGCACGAGCGGTAACCTTGTAGCGGATAGACGGGCCTACCTTCTTGGAGAAAAAGGTGTGAAACCAGCCCCACATAGAGAGCTGGAGTACAGCAAACAATCCTTGCATTGCTTTCTTCACATCTTCGGTCGAAGGTGTCATATAGGTCGGCTAGCATAGCGACAACCGGACTTTCCTTGTGGTTATGATAGGCGAGAAAAACGTCGATCGCTGCCAGGTCCACCAACCCATCCACATTTGGAAAGAGGACTCCCTCGAAAATCAACAGTGTGAGAATATCTATGAATGGGGTCCACTCGCCTTTATCTGCCAAGATTCTTGCTTTTACCTCCAAATATTTTCTCGGTATTCCGACCACCCCATTTTCGACTTGCCTTTGGCGGTCTAATTCCTACGCCGAGATTTGGACTTTTTTAGAAATTCTGGCCAATGAGGGGTAGAACCCTGAGAAGAGGTATGGTTTCCTTCCCCCTAGAGGACATCCTAGGATCTCTTCAAATTCTTCCACCATTGGTGATAGCTGGAAGTCCCCAAAGATGAAGCACCTCAACGGCTGATCATAATACTGGGCGAGGGAGGCAATTGGTTCCATGGAGACTTCTACCCTAGCTAGGTCCCAAATGCTTACCATAGGCTTTGCGGAAGGCTTGCCGTTGAAGTTGACCCATTAATTGCCCCAACTTTCGTAAACTGGTGACCTCTAAGCTCTTGATTTTGACTTGATAAAACCTCTTTTTAAGCGAAGGCTTTTGACTTGATCCCATGTTTTACTAAAGTGAAATAAAATCTAGTGCGAATCAAAACTCCGACATCTATCATGGGTGGAATGGATGAATGCATGAAGGAATGCATATGACACAGATGCAATTTATGAATACGGGAGCTCGGGAAATTGTCTCCTTCTTAGATACAACGTCTTGGGGTAGCAAAGTGCCCAACGTATGTATTTAAGAAGGTGACACGGACCCTCCGTTGGTTTGCCCAAGAAAGGGGATTAAGACGGAACCCGCACATGATGCACATGCGAAAGGTACAATACGGGGATGTACATAGTATGATAATATTCACTGAACATAAGCAAACGGGTATATGATACTTATGCATGGCAGTGTGAAAAATGGCACGCAGCGTGTTTGCTCCGTGCCCCTATTTAAGGGACCTATAAGGGAGAGAACTAACTAGGCTTTTAGCAATAATCCCCAAGGTAGTCATATCTCTCTTGATGGTTTCTAGAGGTATCATCCCCTTCGAAGAACATATTGCAGCAGTAGGGACTACTAGCAACAATAAGTTTTCAAAGAGAAAAGCTCTAGATGAGGGTTCACTGTAATCAAGCAAGTCGGAGACCTAGCATGATCACAGATTCACCTCCACTCCTTATGTTCCCATGAACCCGGGTATAGGGCCCTTTTTCACTCACAGTGTGTGCAAATAGTGTTAGTGTTTGTGTGCATCAAATGAATAAATATTTACCTCATGCATACATTCTAAAACACACTAAAAGCAACAAAAAGTTTATATACACAAGAACATAAGACAAATAAAGGGAAACCAACAAAGGAGAAAGTCATGATAAAACATTGCACAAGATTAAATGGCCTAACTCTCTAAAAAACAGTCCCCAGTGGAGTCGCCAACTGTCGCAACCTACCCTTCGGCGGGAGGGCGACGCGAGACTCGCGGGATGCGTGTTCCACGAAAGGAATACGCGCGGAGTCGCCACCAACGTTTATTTGAGGAAAACGTCGGAAAAACCGGAAAAGACGCGATCTACGAACTTTTAAGTGAAAGGTTCGGGAGTTGTATTTACGCACGGGGAAGGTATTAGCACCCCACACGTCCGCCCCAAGGGACGGCAGCCTTTAATCGAATGTGCAAACATGACTTTGATTTTTACGTTCCTTTTTATGTCCTTATATCCTTTTATACCCTTTTTATATTTTTCCCCTTTTTTGTGGTCGACAAGGGTGTTTCCCTTTGCTCCTACGTATTCCTCAATTTTGGGATGAGAAAATCAGACCTACGTAGTTCTTTTTTATCAAGTGATTCTTTTTTACTTTAAGAGGTGACCATTTTAAGGCGTTGGACCTTAAAAATGATCCATTTTACTTAGTGAGGAAATGAAATGACAAACTTCAAAAGCCTATTTTTTATGGACAAGCTTGACTAGGCGAATTGATTTTAGCCTTTTAGTTTCACTTTAGTTATTAATCAATTCGATTAAGAATGAGAAATCCCAAAGAGAAAACGTCCACTTGATTTTCCGCTTTATTTTACTAAAAGATGTCTTTTTTGATTATTATATTATTTTTTACCTCTTTTTGATTTCCAACGTGGTTACGGGACGACCGAACGGTCGGAATCTATTTTAACCGAAGTTAATGGATAATACAATTCAAACGTTCGGTGGAAATTTATTTTATTTTTAAGTTAAGCGAGAAATGACTTAAGTAAAATGGCTTAAGCACGTCAACAGGGGGTATAAAAAGTAAACAAAACGAGAATAAAAATGCACGAAACACAATGTGGACCACTACGGGCACATAGAATGAATCGAAAAGCTTGGTTCGAGGTACTTACCCATTGAAGATCGAAGAACGATGAAGAACGAATGAAGAACGTCGAAGAACGGTTGAAATCTTTGCGAAATTCCTCACGGAAAACGTTACGGAAACGTTTCGGAAGCGCCTCGGCTTAGATTTTCTTCACGGAAACAATTTTTCCAAGCAAATTCGAAAGAGAGAGAAGTGCCAAAGGGGCTGAACCCCTTCCTTCTTGCCTTCCTCCCCTATTTATAGCAAAATAGGGGAGGTGGTTGCCGCCCAGCTCGCCCAGGCGAGCAGGGTTGCTTCCTCCAGAAGCAACCGCCTTCTGGAGGAATATTCCGGAGGGCCCAAGTGGGCCTGGGTGCTATTTGCACCCCCATTTTTACTAAGTACACCCCCCTCTGCTGTTTTTTGGTGATTCTTTTTTCGTAAAGTTACGGAAACTTACGAATTTCGTAAAGATACTTGTTTTCTTTCCGTAATGTTACGGAACCTTGCGGATTACATAATCATCCCCTTTTTGACTTACGGAATGTTACGGAACCTCACTTAATTATGCAACGATGCTTCCATTTGATTTCCGGTGTGTCACGGAAACTTACGGATTGTGCATCAATATTTTTTTGGTTTTTCGGCATGTCCTGAATTTCACAAATTGCCTAATGATGGGTGCCAAGCACCTCACAAGGACCAAAGAATGGTCGCTTGTCATCGAGCAAAGGTCCCCGGACGAAATTAGGGTATGACACTTACGGAAGTGTTTTCGAATTTGATTTTCATCTTTTTTCTCTTCCCTTTCACCAATGTTAAGTGGAATATGCTTACCCAAGGTTTTCGGAAATTTTACGGAAGTATTACGGAAGCCGCGGAAGCCCCGGAAACCATTTTTCAAAAACGTGGAGGAGCTTGCCGCCCAGTTGCTTCCTCCTTAAGCAACCCAACTTCCAACCGGAAGGCCCTAGATTTGAATTGCTATTTACACCCCTATCTTGATAAGTTCACCCCCCTTTACCTTTTATGGTGATTCTTTTTCTATAACGTTACGAAACTTTACGAATTTCGTAACGATACTTATTTTCTTTCCGTAAGGTTACGGATCATGCATTTACTCTTTTTTAGCTTTCGAAGAAGTTACGGAAACTCACGGATTGCGTAACAACACTTCTTTTTGGTTTCCAACACATTACGGAATTTCACGGATCGCGTAACCATGCTTTCTTTTGATTTCCGGCGCGTCTCGGGATTTCAGATATTGTGAACCATAGGGTGCCAAGTATCTCAAAACGGCCGATCAAAGGTTGCATATTATCAAGTAATAATCCCTAGACGAAATTAGGGTATGACACCTAATAATAACTATTTTGGGCACCAACAAAGCACAAGGATTTAAGCTCTTACAAACCAAACCCTCATCCAATAACTCCTTTACTTCAGGAATAACCTCAAGCCCAAGAGGTGTGGCAATGCTAACAAGTGTCTTTTTATAAAGGAGAAGATGTGGAGGTTGTCTAATAGGGGAAGTTTCTTTAATATTTGTCTTTATTTCAAAATGACTTTCCATCTTAGCTAACCTCTTGGAGGAGACACTTACCTCCTCACACTCCTCCTTAACCATTAAAGGTTGTCCTTCTCCTTGGGGGTAGATTTCTTCACTAGATTCTTTCTCTTTTGCTTCATCACTTTCACTAGAGGAAGGTGAAGTAGTAGCCTCATCTTGGCTACTATAAATGTCTTGACCCCTTATAATCATGGTTTTCTTGGTGGCCCCACCAAGAAAACCATGATTATAAGACATTTAAAGCACTTTATGGAGCTAGTCTTCTCTTGCATACTAGCCTTAAGGGGTTGCTTTTCTATTGTCTTTCCATTATCATCTTTTGGCTTAGAAGGTGTCACCCCTAAGATGCCTTGACCTTGGTCTTTCCTTGGATAAGAGTGAGAGCCATAAGATTTTGAAGTAGACTTCCTTTTAAGTTGTTGCTCTACCCTTATTTCCCAATCTAAGTTAGCCTCTACATTGTCCTTCCCATGGAAGTATGAGAGGTTAATGTTAGCCTCTTGAGGCTTTCTTTCCTTTTCTCTCCAATAGGGGTGAGGTCTAAGATGTGCCCTATGCCTTCCTTCATAATAGTCATGAAGTTCTTCACTTAGGCTCTTGCAAGAGTTATGAATACTATAGGAGACATGTTTTTCTTTTCTTAACTCTTTTTGTATTTTCCTTCTTTCTTCTTCCCTTATTTTCTCCTTTTCATCTTGACTTATTTCTTCCACTCTTTTTTTTTCCTTTTTCTTTTCTCTCTTGTTTTTCTTTCCACAACTTAAGGGATCTCAACTCATCTAATATCTTATACAAGGGATCCTTAGGAGTAGAACCCTCACAATTAATACTAGATGAAGAATGAAGACTCATGTTGGTTTCTAAGTTGTGGTTCTTTGTTGTTGGGGGTTTGAAAACAAAAGGTAAAAGAAACTATGGTTGAAACTAGCCAAAATAAACACTTAAAGAGGTGTGAAAGATAAGGTAAAAACTAATTGGTAAAAGGTAACCTATCTAGGCGGTTTGACAATGGAAGGTAAAGGAAATAAGCTATGAAAGTAAGCAAGAAATGTAAACTAGGTGAATCCTAAGAGTGTTTGGACGACCACATTTAAGGTTCCCAACAAAACACTCACTATCCTAAGGAAAAATTGTCTAAAATTATTACACACAAAGGGAAGTAGGGTGATTTATTGGAGGCTCCCTACTTACTTCCAATGAAAGGCCTTCTTGTTACAAAATTTGAAAGCAATGAGGGTAAGTAAATTGTCAATTACAAAATTACAAAAAGGTCCTCAATTTTGGTGGTTGTTCTCTCTTTGGTAATTCATTCATTTTGGAGTGCTTCTTTGTCCAATAGCTCATAAGGTGGTTGGCCCCTTGCCCCTTGCCTCCCTTCGCCTATTTATAGGAAAAAGGTGGAGGAGCTTGCCTGGGCGAGCTGGGTTGCTTCCTCCTTAAGTAACCCAGCTTCCAAAATGTTCTGGAAGGGCCCAGATTCGAAAATTTGAAAGTTGCTATTTGCACCCCCATCTTGATAAGTTTACCCCCCTACTTTTGTAATTCATGGAAGCCTTGTGGAAGCATATAGGGCTTGACTTTCTTCTTTTTTCTCTTCCTTCTCACCCATATTAATTGAAATATGCTTATTTAGGGTTACAGGAATTTTACGGAAGCATTATGGAAGTCTTACGGAAGCATATAGGACTTGATTTTCGTATTTTTCCTCTTCCCTTTCACCAATATTAAGTGAAATAGGCTTACTCAAGGTTTACGGAAATTTTACGGAAGCATTATGGAAGCCCCGGAAGCCATTTTTTAACAAAACGGGGGACGTGGTTGCCGCCCAGGCAAGCTAGGTTGCTTCCACCTTAAGCAAGGAAATGCCCAGAATCCTCAAGAAGGGCCTTGATTTGAAAATTGCTATTTGCACCCCCATTTTACTAAATACACCTTGTTTGTGTTTTTATATTGATTTCTTTCTGAAACGTTGCGGAACTTTACGGGTTACGTAACGACACCTATTTTCTTACTGAAATGTTGCGAAACTTTACGGATTACACAACGATGCTTCTTTTGAGGGTTCTGAAGGGAGCTGTCATACCCTAATTTCGTCCGGGGACCTTTGCTCGATGACGTGCGACCATTCTTTGGTCCTCGTGAGGTGCTTGGCACCCATCATTAGGCAATTTGTGAAATTCCAGGACATGCCGAAAAAACCAAAAAATATTGATGCACAATCCGTAAGTTTCCGTGACACACCGGAAATCAAATGGAAGCATCGTTGCATAATTAAGTGAGGTTCAGTAACATTCCGTAAGTCAAAAAGGGGATGATTATGTAATCCGCAAGGTTCCGTAACATTACGGAAAGAAAACAAGTATCGTTACGAAATTCGTAAGTTTCCGTAACTTTACGAAAAAAGAATCACCAAAAAACAGCAGAGGGGGGTGTACTTAGTAAAAATGGGGGTGCAAATAGCACCCAGGCCCACTTGGGCCCTCTGGAATATTCCTCCAGAAGGCGGTTGCTTCTGGAGGAAGCAACCCTGCTCGCCTGGGCGAGCTGAGCTCGCCTGGGCGAGCTGGGCGGCAACCACCTCCCCTATTTTGCTATAAATAGGGGAGGAAGTGAAGAAGAAAGGGGTCCAGCCCCTTAGGCACTTCTCTCTCTTTCGAATTTGCTTGGAAAAATTGTTTCCGTGAAGAAAATCTAAGCCGAGGCGCTTCCGAAACGTTTCCGTAACGTTTTCCGTGAGGAATTTCGCAAAGATTTCAACCGTTCTTCGACGTTCTTCATTCGTTCTTCATCGTTCTTCGATCTTCAACGGGTAAGTACCTCGAACCAAGCTTTTCGATTCATTCTATGTACCCGTAGTGGTCCACATTGTGTTTCGTGCATTTTTATTCTCATTTTGTTTACTTTTTATACCCCCTGTTGACGTGCTTAAGCCATTTTACTTAAGTCATTTCTCGCTTAACTTAAAAATAAAATAAATTTCCACCGAACGTTTGAATTGTATTATCCATTAACTTCGGTTAAAATAAATTCCGACCGTTCGGTCGTGCCGTAACCACGTTGGAAATCAAAAAGAGGTAAAAAAATAATATAATAATAAAAAAAACATCTTTTAGTAAAATAAAGCGGAAAATCAATCGGACGTTTTCTCTTTGGGATTTCTCATTCTTAATCGAATTAATTAATAACTAAAGTGAAACTAAGGCTAAAATCAACTCGCCTAGTCAAGCTCGTTCACAAAAATAGGCTTTTGAAGTTTGTCATTTCAATTTCTCACTAAGTAAAATGGATCATTTTTAAGGTCCAACGCCTTAAAATGATCACCACTTAAGTAAAAAAGAATCACTTGATAAAAAAGAACTACGTAGGTCTGATTTCCTCATCACAAATTGAGGAATACGTAGGAGCAAAGGGAAACACCCTTGTCGACCACAAAAAAGAAAAAATATAAAAAGGGTATAAAGGATATAAAGAACATAAAAGGGAATATAAAAATCAAAGTCATGTTTGCACATTCGATTAAAGGCTGCCGTCCCTTGGGGCGGGCGTGTGGGGTGCTAATACCTTCCCCGTGCGTAAATACAACTCCCGAACCTTTCACTTAAAAGTTCGTAGATCGCGTCTTTTCCGGTTTTTCCGACGTTTTCCTCAAATAAACGTTGGTGGCGACTCCGCGCGTATTCCTTTCGTGGAACACGCATCCCGCGAGTCTCGCGTCGCCCTCCCGCCGAAGGGTAGGTTGCGACAGTTGGCGACTCCACTGGGGAATGTTTTTTAGAGAGTTAGGCCATTTAATCTTGTGCAATGTTTTATCATGACTTTCTCCTTTGTTGGTTTCCCTTTATTTGTTTTATGTTCTTGTGTATATAAACTATTTGTTGCTTTTAGTGAGTTTTAGAATGTATGCATGAGGTAAATATTTATTCATTTGATGCACACAAACACTAACACTATTTGCACACACTGTGAGTGAAAAAGGGCCCTATACCCGGGTTCATGGGAACATAAGGAGTGGAGGTGAATCTGTGATCATGCTAGGTCTCCGACTTGCTTGATTACAGTGAACCCTCATCTAGAGTTTTTCTCTTTGAAAACATATTGTTGCTAGTAGTCCCTACTGCTACAATATGTTCTTCAAAGGGGATGATACCTCTAGAAACCATCAAGAGAGATATAACTACCATGGGGATTATTGCTAAAAGCCTTGTTAGTTCTCTCCCTTATAGGTCCCTTAAATAGGGGCACGAAGCAAACACGCTGCGTGCCATTTTTCACACTGCCATGCATGAGTATCATATACCCTTTTGCTTATGTTCGGTAAATATTGTCATACTGTGCACATTCCCGCATTGTGTCTTTTGCATAGGCATTGCATATGGGTTCTGTCTTGATCCCTGCTGTAAACCAACCAACGGAGGGTCCGTGTCGCCTTCTTAAAAACGTGCGTTGGGGCATTTCGCTACCCCTAGACGTCGTATCTAAGAAGGGGACAAATTCCCCGGACCCCCGTATTCGTAAATTGCATCTGTGTCATATGCATTTCTTCATGCATTCATCCATCCCACCCATGAGATATCGGAGTTTTGATTTGCACCAGCTTTTGTCTCACTTTAGTAAGCATGGGAACAAATCAAACCGGCAAGAGGTTCTACCCAGTCAAGGTCAAAAGCCCAGATACCACCAGCATCAAGGAATTAGGGCGGTTGATGGAACCCCTCCAAATGCAAGCCTTCCGCAAGACTTACGGAAAGATCTTAGAGTTGACCATAGCAGAAGTGTCCATAGAAGCCATTGCATCACTCACCCAATACTACGACCAGCCTTTGAGATGCTTCACATTCGGAGACTTCCAATTAGTACCAACCATTGAAGAATTTGAAGAAATTCTAGGATGTCCTCTCGGGGGAAGAAAACCATATCTTTCCTCCGGATGTCTCCCCTCCTTGAGCAGAATTGCAACTGTGGTCAAGGATTCCGCAAGAGGTTTGGACCGCATAAAACAGACTCGGAACGGCATAGCGGGCCTACCACAGAAGTACCTAGAAGACAAAGCGAGGGGTATGGCCAATCAAGGAGAATGGGTCCCGTTTATGGATGTGTTAGCTTTGCTAATTTTTGGGGTCGTCCTCTTTCCAAACGTGGATGGTTTGGTAGGCCTAGCAGCAATCGACGCTTTCCTTGCCTACCACCATAGCAAGGAAAGTCCGGTGGTAGCTGTCTTGGCAGATCTATTTGACACATTTGACCGAAGGTGCGAGAAGAGTAGCGCACGGATCATCTGTTGCTTACCCGCCCTCTGTGTTTGGTTGGTTTCACACTTGTTCCAACAAGACACAAGACATCCATGTCCGCTCCTGAGCCATCGCTCGTGTACTGAAAAGAGGAGAATGGATTGGGACCAGCTCTTGGCCGGGATAGGAAGTAGAACAATCAGTTGGTTCCCCCGATGGAAGGAAGGAAAAGAAGGAGTCCTTTTCTCATGTGGAAGATACCCAAACATTCCGCTGGTAGGAACGAGGGGTTGTATTAATTACAATCCCACGCTCGCTATAAGACAACTAGGGTACCCCATGAGGGGAGCACCGACGGAAGAAAACATGTCTCCTTTCCTTGTGAGGGATCTCGGCGCACAAAATTCCAAGACTATACAAAGAATCCATAAGGCATGGGAAACCCCGTTAAGGAAAGATCAAGAGCTTAGAGGCATTCGTAATGGCATCATTGGTGGGTACCACGAATGGCTGAAAGTTCGCATACGAGGTTTAGATTGGCTCGCCAAGTTAAAAGTCGTCAGCGAAGAGAATTTTGAAGCACCGGAAGAGGACGAGGAAGTCCAAGCTCTCAAAAGCGAGTTAGGAAAGGCAAAACTCGCCAAGGAGAAGTTCAAGTTGGCTGCTACACACGTTCGGAAGGAGTGTGCCGGGTTACGGGAAGAGAATACAATTACCGCAAGAGCCCTTGAACGAGAGACCAAGAGGGCTCGCAAGGAAGAGTATGGCCGGAACAAATTTCGCGGAGCCCTATGGGGTAGCAATAATGAACTCAAGTTGCGAAGGGAGGAAAGGGACCAGTCGCGAGCACATAGCATGGTTTTGAAAGAGGAGTTAGTTGCCTGTTCAAGGTCCAAAAGAAGCTTGTCTCAGCGTTTATGCGAGACGGAGACCAACATGCTAGCTATCATCGCCAAGTACCAAGAAGAGTTAGGTCTAGCCACGGCCCACGAGCATAGAATCGCGGATGAGTATGCCCAAGTATACGCGGAAAAAAAGGCTAGAGGAAGGGTGATCGACTCTTTACACCAAGAGGCAACCATGTGGATGGATCGGTTTGCCCTTACCTTGAACGGGAGTCAAGAACTTCCCCGATTGTTAGCCAAGGCCAAGGCGATGGCAGACACCTACTCCGCCCCCGAAGAGATTCATGGGCTTCTCGGCTATTGTCAGCATATGATAGACTTAATGGCCCACATAATTAGAAATCGTCAGGAAACTTGTATGGTCTCTCAGACCTTGACTAGATATGACTTCCTTTTTGAAATAAAATGAGTTGGTCCCATGTTTCTACTCCAAAAAGCTTGTGCAAATCAAATCACTCCTACACCTCATCTCTAGCATGCATTTTCTTTCTTTACCCACTCCTCACGTTTGGTTTTTTAGGGAAAAACACCATAACTAAACGCGCCGCAAGGGATCCCTATCGCACCAGATCCAAATCTAGAACGATGGGTGATCAAGAGGAGACGCAGGAACAGATGAAAGCCGACATGTCGGCTCTGAAAGAACAAATGGCCTCCATGATGGAGGCCATGTTAGGCATGAAACAGCTCATGGAGAAGAACGCGGCCACTGCCGCCGCTGTCAGTTCGGCTGCCGAAGCAGACCCGACTCTCTTGGCAACTACGCACCATCCTCCCTCAAACATAGTAGGACGGGGAAGGGACACACTGGGGCACGATGGCAGCCCTCACCTGGGATACAACCGAGCGGCTTACCCTTATGGATTGCCGCCCAACTATTCACCACCCATCTTGCAAGAAGATGCGGGCCACATTGCTTCTCCCGTCCATGAAAAAGAGCCTCCTCAGCAGCCTGACGAAGTCCATAAAGACCCTCAAGATTATGCTCGGAGGGATGTCGAGTTTTATCCCCCGATCCCCGAAGGGCCGGCACCAGGCACGTTGCCCCAACCCAACATCGCAGCATCGCCAATAGTTTTGTCTATGGAAGGGCCGCCCCCGGCAATTGAAGAAAGGAGGAAGCTCGATCTCCTTGAGGAAAGATTGAGGGCTGTGGAAGGATTTGGGGACTATCCGTTTGCAGACATGATGGATCTTTGCTTAGTACCCGATGTTGTTATTCCCCCGAAATTCAAAGTGCCGGACTTCGACAAGTATAAAGGGACGACTTGTCCCAAAAACCATCTCAAGATGTACTGCCGTAAGATGGGCGCTCATTCTAAAGATGAAAAGCTGTTGATACACTTCTTTCAGGATAGCTTGGCCGGAGCTGCGGTAGTGTGGTACACTAATTTGGAAGCTTCCCGTATCCGTACTTGGAAGGATCTGATTACCGCCTTCCTAAGGCAGTATCAGTACAATTCTGATATGGCTCCTGACCGTACTCAACTGCAGAATATGTTTAAGAAAGAGGGTGAAACCTTTAAAGAATATGCGCAGCGATGGAGGGATTTGGCGGCACAAGTAGCTCCTCCCATGGTTGAGAGAGAGATGATCACCATGATGGTAGACACTCTGCCAGTGTTCTACTATGAGAAGCTAGTGGGTTACATGCCGTCCAGCTTTGCGGATCTGGTGTTTGCCGGGGAAAGAATCGAGGTTGGATTGAAGAGAGGAAAGTTTGATTACGTTTCCTCCACAAACGTGAACGCCAAAAGAATCGGGGCAACAGGGGCAAAAAGGAAGGAAGGAGATGCCCATGCCGTCTCTTCAACACCCGCATGGGTCAAACCCCAGCAAACACCTCATGGTACCCATCAGTACGCGCAACATCACCCAAGCTTCTCGGCTCATGCTGGGAACGCCTCTAGTTCAACACCCGTGCAGCCTAAGGCACCCACCCAGAGGGAAGCTCCCCAAGTTCCAACTCCGAACACGGCTCGACCGGCCGGTAATTCCAACACGACAAGGAACTTCCCTCCAAGGCCATTGCCGGAATTCACCCCGCTCCCGATGACGTACGAAGATCTTCTACCATCCCTCATCGCCAATCATTTGGCCGTGGTAACTCCCGGAAGGGTCCTCGAACCCCCTTTCCCGAAGTGGTATGACCCTAATGCAACTTGCAAGTACCATGGGGGTGCCCCGGGGCATTCCGTCGAAAAATGCTTGGCCCTTAAATACAAGGTCCAACATCTAATGGATGCCGGATGGCTGACTTTCCAAGAGGATCGGCCCAATGTGAGGACCAACCCGCTCGCCAATCATGGAGGGGGAGCAGTTAATGCAGTTGAATCCGATAGGCCCCACAGGTCCAAACCTTTAAAAGATGTGGCAACCCCTAGGAGGTTTATCTTTGAGGCCCTACAAAAGGGAGGTGTAATTCCCCATAGTGGGTGTAAGGAGGATTCCTGTCTGCTATATTCCGGCGAGATGCATGACATGGAGACGTGTTTGGAAGTAGAGGAATTGTTACAGCGGATGATAGACCAAGGTCGACTAGAAGTCGGCATTAAAGGAAAAGAAGAGCAGCATATATGCATGCAATCTACGGAGGGGAGCGGTGTTGCGAAGCCCAAACCCTTGGTGATATACTTCACTAAAAGTGCAGCCTCGCAAAAGCCCGGGCACCCCTTAATGGCCAAACCTGTTCCTTTCCCGTACCAAAATAGTCACGCGGTCCCGTGGAGATATACACCTCCAGGGAAGAAGGAAGAAGAAGTCACTGACGTCAGCTCGCTGTCAGCTAAAGTAACAAATATCACGGGGCTGAGCGGTGTGACCCGTAGTGGTCGTGTGTTCGCACCTCCGGACCTACCAGTCCAACCCGCCGACGTCAAAGGAAAAGGAAAAGTGGTGGAGGAACAAGATGGCGAAGCACCCCACGCTTCGAATAAAGATATGCCAGCAAAGGGGCCCCCAGAGAAAAGGGATGGTAGAAAGGAGGTGTCGCTAGAGGAAGCCAGCGAGTTCCTTCGGATAATTCAGCAGAGCGAATTCAAGGTTATCGAACAGCTCAACAAAACCCCGGCTAGGGTCTCGCTGCTAGAGTTACTTATGAGCTCCGAGCCTCATCGGGCTCTGCTAGTAAAAGTGCTGAACGAGGCTCACGTGGCCCAAGATATTTCGGTAGAAGGTTTCGGAGGGCTGGTCAACAATATCACTGCCAACAACTATCTTGCCTTCGCCGAAGAAGAAATCCCCGCCGAGGGGAGAGGGCATAATAAGGCTTTACACGTATCAGTCAAGTGTATGGACCATATCGTGGCCAAGGTACTCATCGATAATGGTTCCAGTTTAAACGTGATGCCTAAGAGCACTTTGGAGAAGTTACCATTCAATGCTTCCCATTTAAAACCAAGTTCAATGGTGGTTCGGGCCTTCGACGGCACTCGCCGAGAGGTTAGGGGAGAGATCGATCTCCCAGTACAAATAGGCCCTCACACCTGTCAAGTCACCTTCCAAATAATGGATATTAACCCCCCCTACAGCTGCCTGTTGGGGCGCCCTTGGATCCACTCAGTGGGAGTTGTGCCTTCTACACTCCACCAAAAGCTGAAATTCGTAGTGGAGGGGCACTTGGTCATCGTGTCAGGCGAGGAAGATATCTTGGTAAGCTGCCCATCCTCCATGCCTTATGTGGAAGCCGCAGAAGAATCGTTAGAAACCGCTTTCCAGTCTTTTGAGGTGGTCAGCATTTCCTCCGTGGACTCCCTCTTTGGGCAACCTTGTCTGTCCGATGCGGCGGTAATGATGGCCCGAGTTATGTTGGGGAACGGTTATGAACCCGGGATGGGTTTAGGCAAAGACAATGGCGGCATAACTAGCCTGATAAAAACCCAAGGAAATCGTGGGAAGTATGGTTTAGGCTATAAGCCCACTCAGGCGGACATGAAAAGAAGCATCGCGGGAAGGAAGAACAGTGGTCAGAGCTCGCGTTGGAGACAAGAAAGTGAAGGAAGCCCGCCCTGCCACATAAGTAGAAGCTTTATAAGTGCGGGTCTGGGAGACGAAGGTCAAGTGTTCGCGATATGTGAAGATGATGTTCCAAGTACTTCGGATTTGGTCCGACCATGCCCTCCTGATTTCCAGCTGGGAAATTGGCGAGTGGAGGAACGCCCCGGCATTTACGCAACAAGCATAATGTAAACCTTTACGGTTTTAAAAGCTCTATAGTTGGGCCTAGGCTTTAGAGTTTTCATTTTGTTAAGGCTTTGTGTCTTTTGTTTTTGAATTTATAATACAAGGATCTTTCTTCATCTGTTCCTGGTCTCTACCCATTCTCATTCATTTGCATGTTTACTTCTTTCTCTGAAACGACAGATTCGATGACGAGTCCCCCGAAGGTACTAATACCTGGGACCCGTCTATCAACTTCGAGCAAGAAATGAACCAAACGGAAGATGAAGGAGATGAGGATGTGGGACTTCCTTCGGAACTAGAAAGAATGGTCGCCCATGAGGACCAAGAAATGGGGCCTCATCAAGAAGAAACAGAGCTAGTAGACTTAGGAATTGGCAGTGGAAAGAGGGAAGTAAAGATAGGTACAGGCATTACCGCACCTATCCGTGAAGAATTAATAACCCTGCTAAAAGACTACCAAGACATCTTTGCTTGGTCATACCAAGATATGCCCGGTTTGAGTTCTGACATTGTGCAGCACCGGTTGCCTCTAAATCCCGGGTGTTCCCCAGTAAAACAGAAATTGAGGAGGATGAAGCCCGAAACGTCCTTGAAGATAAAAGAAGAAGTGAAGAAGCAGTTTGACGCTGGATTTCTGGCCGTCGCTCGGTATCCAGAATGGGTTGCCAACATCGTACCAGTTCCTAAAAAAGGTGGGAAAGTACGAATGTGTGTAGATTACCGGGACCTGAATCGGGCCAGTCCCAAGGACAATTTTCCGTTACCACACATCGATATCCTCGTAGATAACACGGCCAATTTCGCTTTATTTTCCTTCATGGATGGTTTCTCTGGTTACAATCAGATAAAGATGGCGCCCGAGGATATGGAAAAGACTACTTTCGTCACCCTGTGGGGAACGTTCTGTTACAAGGTGATGTCCTTTGGACTCAAGAATGCCGGGGCAACTTATCAACGGGCCATGGTAGCTTTGTTCCATGATATGATGCATCAAGAGATCGAGGTCTACGTGGACGACATAATTGCTAAATCTAAATCTGAGGAAGAACACCTTGTCAACCTGCGGAAATTGTTCGAAAGGCTTAAGAAATATCAATTAAGGTTGAACCCCGCTAAGTGTACCTTTGGGGTCAAATCAGGGAAATTGCTTGGTTTCGTTGTAAGCCAGAAAGGGATAGAGGTAGACCCCGAAAAAGTGAAGGCTATCCTTGAGATGCCAGAACCCCGTACAGAGAGGCAAGTCCGAGGTTTCCTGGGGCGCTTGAATTATATTGCCAGATTCATATCGCAGCTCACCGCCATTTGTGAGCCGTTGTTTAAACTCTTGCGTAAAAACCAAACTGACCGGTGGAATGAGGATTGCCAAGAGGCTTTTGGAAGGATCAAAAAGTGCCTAATGAATCCTCCCGTGCTTATGCCACCAGTACCTGGAAGGCCTCTCATTTTGTACATGACAATCTTGGACGAGTCAATGGGGTGTATGCTGGGGCAACATGACGAATCTGGGAAGAAAGAGCGCGCTGTTTACTACCTAAGTAAGAAGTTCACGACCTGTGAGATGAATTACTCCTTGCTCGAAAGAACGTGTTGTGCTTTAGTATGGACATCCCATCGCTTAAGGCAGTACATGCTGAGCCATACTACCTGGTTGATATCCAAAATGGACCCAGTTAAGTACATCTTTGAAAAGCCAGCTCTCACAGGACGAATCGCCCGGTGGCAAGTCTTGCTATCTGAGTTTGATATAGTCTACGTCACCCAAAAGGCGATAAAAGGAAGCGCTTTGGCAGATTATTTGGCTCAACAGCCTCTTAACGACTACCAGCCCATGCATCCGGAATTCCCGGATGAGGACATCATGGCCTTGTTCGAGGAAAAGTTGGACGAAGATCGGGACAAATGGACTGTATGGTTTGACGGAGCGTCAAACGTTCTAGGTCATGGCGTTGGGGCAGTGTTGATCTCTCCGGACAATCAATGTGTACCTTTCACAGCCAGGCTAGGATTCGACTGCACCAACAACATGGCCGAATATGAAGCATGTGCCCTAGCCGTCCAGGCAGCAATTGACTCCGATGTCAAACTACTCAAGGTGTACGGCGACTCAGCGTTGGTAATCCATCAGCTGAGAGGAGAATGGGAAACTAGAGATCCCAAGCTGATACCCTACAAAGCCTACATCAAGGAGTTGGCTGAGACTTTCGATGAGATCTCCTTCCATCATATTCCCCGCGAGGAAAATCAAATGGCGGATGCACTTGCTACATTGGCATCTATGTTCCAGCTAACACCGCACGGGGACCTACCCTACATTGAATTTCAGTGTCGTGGCAAACCCGCACATTGTTGCCAAGTGGAAGAGGAACGGGACGGAAAGCCCTGGTATTACGACATCAAGCGATATGTCGAAAGCAAAGAATACCCGCCAGAGATTGCCGACAACGATAAAAGGACATTGAGGAGGTTGGCAGCCAGTTTCTTCATGAGCGGAGGCACACTGTATAAGAGAAATCACGACATGACACTCCTGCGATGTGTGGATGCCAAGGAGGCAAATCACATGATCAAGGAAGTCCATGAGGGCTCGTTTGGAACACACGCCAACGGGCATGCTATGGCCAGGAAGATCTTAAGAGCAGGTTATTACTGGCTTACCATGGAAAGTGATTGTTGTGTCCATGTGAGGAAGTGCCACAAATGTCAAGCATTCGCGGATAACGTCAATGCCCCACCGCATCCCCTGAATGTCATGTCCGCCCCTTGGCCTTTCTCCATGTGGGGAATAGATGTCATTGGGGCCATTGAGCCCAAGGCCTCGAATGGTCATCGCTTCATCCTCGTAGCAATAGATTATTTCACCAAGTGGGTCGAGGCGGCTTCATATACCAATGTCACGAGGAATGTGGTGGTCAGGTTCATTAAGAAGGAGATCATCTGCCGATATGGTTTGCCAAAAAAGATTATCACGGACAACGGCACCAACCTGAATAACAAAATGATGGGGGAAATGTGCGAGGAGTTTAAAATCCAGCATCACAATTCCACACCCTACCGGCCAAAGATGAATGGAGCCGTGGAAGCAGCCAATAAGAATATCAAAAAGATTATCCAAAAGATGACCGTGTCATACAAGGATTGGCACGAGATGCTCCCATTCGCGTTACACGGTTACCGGACTTCAGTACGAACGTCAACTGGGGCAACGCCGTTCTCATTGGTATATGGGATGGAGGCGGTGTTACCATTTGAGGTAGAAGTCCCGTCATTAAGGATCTTGGCAGAATCCGGATTAAAGGAATCAGAATGGGCTCAAACACGCTACGATCAGCTCAACCTCATTGAGGGTAAGCGCTTAACGGCCATGAGTCATGGGCGCTTATACCAGCAAAGAATGAAGAGTGCATTCGGCAAGAAAGTACGCTTACGCAAGTTCCATGAGGGAGACCTTGTGCTAAAGAAAATGTCCCATGCTGTCAAGGACCATCGAGGGAAATGGGCCCCGAACTACGAAGGGCCTTTTGTTGTGAAGAGGGCTTTTTCCGGAGGAGCCCTGGTGCTTACCAACATGGATGGCGAAGAGCTACCTTCACCCGTGAACTCTGATGTCGTCAAACGATATTATGCTTAGAAGCTGGGGCAATTAAGGATGTCGCTGCATGTTCTCTATCTTTATGCGTTTTCTAGATTTCCCCCCAGGATTTTCCGGTCCGTTGTATCTCTTGTTACGATCTTTCAAAGAAATGAACATGGATTTGAGGCTTTTAGTCCTCACGTTAGTTTCACACCTTGCGTTAATTTGTGATCGCCTGAGCCCTTCCGCTCAGTTCATGGGATCCCCCAAGCGCTTAATTAGAATTGAACCTGAACCAACTTTCCCTAAATTTTCGGCGTTTGAAAACATCCATGCATACGCATACGCATACGCATGTATATTGTTGTGGTAAAAACAGGGGCAGGATCACCTTGGGCTACCTTCTGGAGTGGAGACAAAACATGAACGGCAGAAACCAATCAAGGTAGGGTAATGATGCGGTCAAGATTGGCCATACCTGGTTGTTTATTACTTGCAGGTACTTAAGGATGAACGCAAGCGGGGATGGGGTCACGACCGACCGATCGTTGCCCTTGCTCTGTGCGAAACAAGCAGGGAATGTCGCTGCAAGGCAGCCCCGTATCCTTTGTATTTTGCAGCTTTCTTTTACTATTTGTTTGTTTTAAAAAGGAAAAGAGTAATAATAAAATAAGTAATCAACGCCTAATTCCAACCTAAGTAAGTTCAAGTTAGGCAAAATGCTAATCCATGAGAAGGGAGGGGACATGGTTAATGTTCCCCTCAAAAAAAAAAAAAAAAAAAAAAAAAATGCAGGTTAGCTCGCCTGGGCGAGCTGGGCTCGCCTGGGCGAGCCACCCCTGCACCAAATTATAAAAATGACGAAAGGGGGGGCGTTTTTACATTCAAAAACCTCTTTTCCCCCCTTTCAAAAGCCATACCCGCGGGATTGACGAATTTGCAGCCCTAGGGTCATCCTTTTTCGCATTTTTTGATTCCGTTTTGCGCTTTTGTTCATCACCAACAAGTAAGTATTCCATCCCTAAAGCTTTCTAGCTTTTCATTGGTGTATTTTGATCTCCTTTTGGTGCTCTAAATTGTGAGGGTGTGCTCAAATATGTGGGGCAATTTTGATTTGTTTTCTTGCTTGATTAGGTTAAATTAGGGGTTGGTATGAGATGGCCCTAGGCCTATAATGCATTTTGAAACAATAGGACATGCCACATTGTCCCCGTTCTCTTGCTATTGATGCCTAAACGCGCGCCCACCAAGTGTTCGGTGAAATGCCTCAATGGCATTAGCGTGTGACTTTTGTAAGGAGACAACCCATGGGGTATTTTGGTTTGTGCATATTTTCTATTTTTTTGGAATATGTATTCATTCCCGAAAAAGGCTAGAGTAATTGCCCCACATATATCCTAGTCCTAGAAACTGAAATTTTCTGCAAAAAGAGCACAAAAGGAGGTGCATATTGGGTAAAGTTACCCTTTTGGCCAGCAATCAGCTATGGGCCACGCTACAATATTTTCCCTATGCCTAGATGGTTAGGAATTTTGCTCATCATAAATGTGTAGGTTTAGAATAGGTAGCGAAATACCTTTGGCAATTTACACTTTGGGTATGATGGCAAAATACTTGGATGTATGTACATATAATTTTTGGTAGTCAAAATGTCTCACAAAAAAATATACATAAATGTGTTGCATGTTATGTAAAGAAGATACATTACCAAAAAATGTATACCTTTTAATTTGAATACAATTTTAGTCAGCAAAGGAAAATATACTGGAATTTGCATGCGGCTTTAGGTAGCAAAAACTTGAAAAGAGCATGAAATGTAGCACCTTATTGTGTAGATAGTCAAGATTCATCATAAAGTTTGTGTATGTATAGGTAGTAGAAATACCAAGAGGTGTACATGTGAAATTTTTGGTACCCCAAAATGCTTTGGGTATGCATGTATGTGAATTTAGCCAAGGAGATGTGTGTGATGTAAGTAACAAATACACCTTGGAAATACGTGTAAACAATCTAGGTAACGGAGCTGCCTTGATTGTATATGGGTGCATTTTTTCGGTTAATAGAATGTCTTGTGCAAGAGAACATTTGTAAGGAAATATGCGCATAAGCTTACTCTAAATTTACATTGATGTTTATATTTATGGGAGGAGGTTATATGCCATTTTTGCTTTAAGAGTAACGTCCCACTGGTAAAACTAACTTTCCAAATGTTTGCCTTCGCAGGAATGGCCCCGAGGAAGCTTGCCTCAAAGAGGTCCAGGAAGGACAAGGTGGCCGAAGGAACTAGTTCCGCCCCGGAGTACGACAGTCACCGCTTTAGGAGCGTTATACACCAGCAGCGCTTCGAAGCCATTAAGGGATGGTCGTTTCTCCGGGAGCGACGCGTCCAGCTCAAGGACGACGAGTATACTGATTTCCAGGAAGAAATAGGGCGCCGGCGGTGGGCACCACTGGTTACTCCCATGGCCAAGTTTGATCCAGAAATAGTCCTTGAGTTTTATGCCAATGCTTGGCCAACAGAGGAGGGCGTGCGTGACATGAGATCCTGGGTTAGGGGTCAGTGGATCCCGTTCGATGCCGACGCTATCAGCCAGCTCCTGGGATATCCGATGGTATTGGAAGAGGGCCAGGAATGCGAGTATGGCCAGAGGAGGAACCGGTCTGATGGGTTCGATGAGGAGGCCATCGCCCAGCTGCTATGTATACCGGGGCAAGATTTTGCCCGGACAGCTGCAGGAAGGCGAGTGCGAATCATGCGCACCAACATGACCACCCTGACCCAGATATGGATGACGTTGCTCCTCAGCAACATCCTGCCCACCGATCATAATTCCGACCTCCCCATGCCGAAGTGCCAGCTGGTGTACGCCATCCTGACACGGATGAGCATCCATGTGGCTCAGTTGATCGCTGATGCCATCTATATTTTTGCAGGTATGACGCCCACTAGGCACCCTTTGGACCCAGATAAGTCCAACAGGGCTCTGGGATTCCCCGCACTGATCACAGGACTCTGCCAGTCGTTCGGAGTCCCCGTTGCACCTACCAAGGTGATTCGGCCGCCCATCACCCGGGCTTTTATTGAGAAGTATTGTACCCAGAGACAGGCTCAGGGTGATGCTCCACAGGCCGCAGGCGCGCCACCACCACCTCATCAGGCTGGCCAGGCTGGGGCATTTGACATAGAGCAGTGTTTACGGCATTTGGTTCGCCAGCAGGCGGCCAACCACCGAGCACATGCACGGACCCATGACTGTCTGTACCAGATGAGCCTTAGCATGCAGAGCCAGGGCTTCGCTTCTTTTTCATGCCCTACTCCAGACCAGTTCAGGGCAGAGGTAGCATGGCCCGGAGATTGGCCCGAGGCCCAAGCAGGAGAGGCGCCCCCGGAAGCTCCCGGCGATGGAGAAGAAGCCCACGAGGATGAGGAGATGGCCGATTTGCTTGACTTCTTGGGAGGGAGTGGAGACACGTGACTGGGAGATCCCCAGATTCATGTTTTCTTTCATATTTCTTTTATCATTTTTATTCTATGTTATTGTTTTGACTTGAGAGACTAACGTTTGTTTTTTGTTGTTTCGATTGTCATTTGTACAGCGCATACATTTTTGTTTAGATTGTTGCATTAGTATTTATATATCACTACTATCAATGATGTTTGAAATTCCAGAACCGTGTAGAGTTCTTCATTTAGGAACATCGTCCAAAAGTATATATGTGAAATAAACAAAAAAAAATCATGATAAAAATGAAATAGAAAAAGAAAGAAAATGAGATAGAAAAGAGAAGAAAGTGAAAAGAAAAAGAGAGCAAATAAGGAAAAAAAAGGGCAAGTAAGGAAAAAGGTAGAAAAAAAGAAAAATAAGTTGTTAAGCTGAAAAACCAACATGCTTTTGAAAAGAGACGATTTCCAACTTTTCTTTGAAAAAATTCATAACCAATTTTTGGAAAATGTGTATACACCTGAAGGGTGAATGCTGTGAAGATTTTCCCAGACGCCCGAAATGGACTCGGATGAATGCACAAATTGATAAAAGAACATATTTTGGAAACGTTGGGTTGACTAAAATAGAGGAAATGAATCCTGAGCCCTAGCATCACATGACCATAAAAATTTGACACTTGAGTGTCCGCATAGGTGCATGCATGACCAGTTTTGCATAAAGTTTCCAAATCATCATTTTTGCATTTGTGTCATGGAAATAATGTGGGGCATCCCTTTTTATCCTTGAACCAAACCAAACCCCGACATGTATCATGTCTAGCCATTCTACAAACCTTGAGCCAAAATCCTGACTCACCATGAACCTTGACCTAGGGTGAGAATGTCAATCCTTACCCTCGGAAGCAAAAAAGAAAAGAAGGAAAATTCCCCAATCAAAGAGTGGGAGAAAGCAAAAAAAGAAAAGAAGGAAAATTTCCAATCAAAGAGAAAGCAAAAAAAAAAAGAAAAGAAAGAAAATTCCCAACCAAAGAATGGGAGACAGTAAAAAAGGAAGGAAAGAAAGTTCTTGATCAAAGAACTAGAAGAAATGTGCAGAAAGGTCTTTTGGCCAGACAATATCTGAACAATACAGAATTGTCACCAAATGAACAAAAAAGGAAGGAAAGGAAACCACGACCTAAAATGGTCTTCTCCCTTTAATTACCAACCAAAATCCCGTGCGCTAGCGACCCATTTTTCTCGCCCCGCACTAAACAAAAACAGAAAAGGAAAAAGCCAACAAAAAAATCAAAAGCCAAAAACACACAAAAGCCGAAAGAAGAAACCACCAAAAGAACCCATTCCCAAGGGAAGTCCTATTTGATCCATGATCACGCATGTAATTTTTGATTTGATAGGAAATAATTTGCAAAGTCAAGTCATGACATATCTATGGTTCGGAATTAGGATGAAACACTTACCTGTGCGAGATTGATACACTTTGAGTGGATTTCTTCTATTTTTGTCGAACCCAGTGTTTCCTCTAAATGGTCATTTAGAAACGAAATGCTAACATCCAAAATCTCATTTATGGTTATGGGAGATTTCATCAGCAGACTCTCCTTCCCCGGTAGACGCATTGTTTTTCACTCAAAAAAGCATATGCTGCTCTAAATCAGTTGGAATATTTGTCTCTTTGCTAAAGCATGTTTGCATTTTAGTGGAGAAAACAACGAGACTTTTTCAAGTCTCACAAGTTATCCAGAACTACGTAGGTCTGAATTCCTCATGGGAGGATACGTAGGAGCAAGAGCCTCGCTTTTGTCGACCACACCGCCTTTTGTTGCCATGACTCAAGAGCTGGTAGCCCGCGGAGATACCTTACGGTTATCCGCACCCTTTTTGTCATCCAGAGGCGGCGGGCCCGATGACAAGCAGAGACCAAGTTTGGTCATTCTGCACCCATGATACGCGGAGATACCTTATGGTTATTCGCACCCTTTTGTCATCCAGAGGCGGCGGGCCCGATGACAAGCAGAGACCAAGTTTGGTCATTCTGCACCCATGATACGCGGAGATACCTTACGGTTATCCGCACCTTTTTGTCATCCAGAGGCGGCGGGCCCGATGACAAGCAGAGACCAAGTTTGGTCATTCTGCACCCATGATACGCGGAGATACCTTATGGTTATTCGCACCCTTTTGTCATCCAGAGGCGGCGGGCCCGATGACAAGCAGAGACCAAGTTTGGTCATTCTGCACCCATGATACGCGGAGATACCTTATGGTTATTCGCACCCTTTTGTCATCCAGAGGCGGCGGGCCCGATGACAAGCAGAGACCAAGTTTGGTCATTCTGCACCCATGATACGCGGAGATACCTTATGGTTATTCGCACCCTTTTGTCATCCAGAGGCGGCGGGCCCGATGACAAGCAGAGACCAAGTTTGGTCATTCTGCACCCATGATACGCGGAGATACCTTACGGTTATCCGCACCTTTTTGTCATCCAGAGGCGGCGGGCCCGATGACAAGCAGAGACCAAGTTTGGTCATTCTGCACCCATGATACGCGGAGATTCCTTATGGTTATTCGCACCCTTTTGTCATCCAGAGGCGGCGGGCCCGATGACAAGCAGAGACCAAGTTTGGTCATTCTGCACCCATGATACGTGGAGATACCTTATGGTTATTCGCACCCTTTTGTCATCCAGAGGCGGCGGGCCCGATGACAAGCAGAGACCAAGTTTGGTCATTCTGCACCCATGATACGCGGAGATACCTTATGGTTATTCGCACCCTTTTGTCATCCAGAGGCGGCGGGCCCGATGATACGCGGAAATACCCGAGTGGTTATCCGTATAAACATTCTTTTGCTATCTGTAAGACAGAACGCTTGATAGCATGCAGGGACTGACATAGTCTTCTGCACCTTTTGTTCCTCCGGGAACAACAAGTCATTTACATGCGGAAATTTCATGGTCGCCCGCGACTCTCGTCAACCGAGAGGAGCCAAATTAGTGTCATACACTAATTTTCGGGGACCTTTGCTTGATGACATGTGACCATTCTTTGGTCCTTGTGAGATGCGTGGCATCCATCATTAGGCAATTTGTGAAATTCTAGGAACGACAAGTCATGGTCACCCGCGACTCTCGTCAACCGAGAGGAGCGAAATTAGTGTCATACACTGATTTTCGGGGACCTTTGCTTGATGACATGCGACCATTCTTTGGTCCTTGTGAGGTGCTTGGCACCCATCATTAGGCAATTTGTGAAATTTTGGGAACAACGAGTCATTTGCATGTGGAGATTTTATGGTCACCTGCGACTCTCGTCAAATCGAGAGGAACGAAATTAGTGTCTTATCTTTACTTTCCTTTTATCTCCAATAAAAGACAAGTAAAGAGGGGCAACTGTCATACCCTAATTTCGTCCGGGGACCTTTGCTCGATGACGTGCGACCATTCTTTGGTCCTCGTGAGGTGCTTGGCACCCATCATTAGGCAATTTGTGAAATTCCAGGACATGCCGAAAAAACCAAAAAATATTGATGCACAATCCGTAAGTTTCCGTGACACACCGGAAATCAAATGGAAGCATCATTGCATAATTAAGTGAGGTTCCGTAACATTCCGTAAGTCAAAAAGGGGATGATTATGTAATCCGCAAGGTTCCGTAACATTACGGAAAGAAAACAAGTATCGTTACGAAATTCGTAAGTTTCCGTAACTTTACGAAAAAAGAATCACCAAAAAACAGCAGAGGGGGGTGTACTTAGTAAAAATGGGGGTGCAAATAGCACCCAGGCCCACTTGGGCCCTCTGGAATATTCCTCCAGAAGGCGGTTGCTTCTGGAGGAAGCAACCCTGCTCGCCTGGGCGAGTTGAGCTCGCCTGGGCGAGCTGGGCGGCAACCACCTCCCCTATTTTGCTATAAATAGGGGAGGAAGTGAAGAAGAAAGGGGTCCAGCCCCTTAGGCACTTCTCTCTCTTTCGAATTTGCTTGGAAAAATTGTTTCCGTGAAGAAAATCTAAGCCGAGGCGCTTCCGAAACGTTTCCGTAACGTTTTCCGTGAGGAATTTCGCAAAGATTTCAACCGTTCTTCGACGTTCTTCATTCGTTCTTCATCGTTCTTCGATCTTCAACGGGTAAGTACCTCGAACCAAGCTTTTCGATTCATTCTATGTACCCGTAGTGGTCCACATTGTGTTTCGTGCATTTTTATTCTCATTTTGTTTACTTTTTATACCCCCTGTTGACGTGCTTAAGCCATTTTACTTAAGTCATTTCTCGCTTAACTTAAAAATAAAATAAATTTCCACTGAACGTTTGAATTGTATTATCCATTAACTTCGGTTAAAATAAATTCCGACCGTTCGGTCGTGCCGTAACCACGTTGGAAATCAAAAAGAGGTAAAAAAATAATATAATAATAAAAAAAACATCTTTTAGTAAAATAAAGCGGAAAATCAATCGGACGTTTTCTCTTTGGGATTTCTCATTCTTAATCGAATTGATTAATAACTAAAGTGAAACTAAGGCTAAAATCAACTCGCCTAGTCAAGCTCGTTCACAAAAATAGGCTTTTGAAGTTTGTCATTTCAATTTCTCACTAAGTAAAATGGATCATTTTTAAGGTCCAACGCCTTAAAATGATCACCACTTAAGTAAAAAAGAATCACTTGATAAAAAAGAACTACGTAGGTCTGATTTCCTCATCACAAATTGAGGAATACGTAGGAGCAAAGGGAAACACCCTTGTCGACCACAAAAAAGAAAAAATATAAAAAGGGTATAAAGGATATAAAGAACATAAAAGGGAATATAAAAATCAAAGTCATGTTTGCACATTCGATTAAAGGCTGCCGTCCCTTGGGGCGGGCGTGTGGGGTGCTAATACCTTCCCCGTGCGTAAATACAACTCCCGAACCTTTCACTTAAAAGTTCGTAGATCGCGTCTTTTCCGGTTTTTCCGACGTTTTCCTCAAATAAACGTTGGTGGCGACTCCGCGCGTATTCCTTTCGTGGAACACGCATCCCGCGAGTCTCGCGTCGCCCTCCCGCCGAAGGGTAGGTTGCGACAGGAGCAAACAAGGTTCAAGGACCGACCACAAGTACTCCCGGACGAAATTAGGGTATGACACTGTGTGAAGATTTGCAGAGACCAGAGCTCGAAGCAGGAGCCTGTTTGAGAGCTTGAGATGAGTTTGTGAGTGATTGTGAGATCCTAGAGGTAAAGGAGACATCCTCACCACTTTTAGTTTTGCAATCTTTCATCTTGTTCTTCTCTTTGTTGTTAAGAAGGCTTCCTGGTATGGAAAGCTAAATCCTCTGTTAGATCTTCCCTGAAGGTACCTGATGTAAATATATGTTTATCTATTTAATGATGTTTTGTGTGTTCTCTATGTAATCTGCTTTTCATTCCAGTATGCCTTTACCTTGATCACGTAGATGCATGCTTTGTTAGGGTCATTCAACAGTGGAAACTGGTCTGACTCTAAAGTCCTTGATAGTGCAGGGCTGAGTTGTCATGCTTTCATGAGGAATCGGGGTGCAATAAGTTAGTTGAGTATGTGTGTCTTAATGCGGTCCTGGTTGAGTTAAGTCTTACAAGAGGAATCTGCGGACGATGCTTGATCAGGATTAGGCTAAGCTATCATGAGGAATTGGGGTTTAGTATTTCAGGAGACACCATAAGAACACATGAGCATTGTTAGATAAAGAATATCTTTTTAGCATCAGGCACCTATTAGGAAGACCAACGTGTTCTCTGCTTGTTTTTACACATCATTTCTCTCACGTGATTTTTCTTTATTTTTGCACAAATAGTTTATACACTTGTTCATATTCACACTTACTTTTACACAATAAACGCCTATTTGTTGAAATAGCTTACCAAATAACACAAGTTCCCCGAGTGTTCGATACTCAGTTCTTACCGCTTTATACTACTTGTGCGATCCGGTGCACTTGTCGAAAGCCCGAACAGTGTGTTATGCGTCAATAGTATACTGAGATACCCAGTGTAGTTCAGGCGCTAAGCCTAGCATGCTGAGCT
The DNA here is from genome assembly GCF_000004515.6 of Glycine max. NCBI lineage: Eukaryota > Viridiplantae > Streptophyta > Magnoliopsida > Fabales > Fabaceae > Glycine > Glycine max. Next base: position 29,959,228 of record NC_038248.2, on the reverse strand, counting down.
AAGCGCCAATTAGGTTCTATTTCTTTCCTTTTGAAATAAGGCTAAGCATGCCTTGTCGCGCTAAGCCTAAGATGAATTCAGAGGGGTTGAGCTAAGTGTGCCCTGTCGTGCTAAGCCCAATTCTCCCTCTATGATAGAGCCCTTGAGTAATATTGTGAAGGGGATAAGCGCCAGATTGCTACGCTAAGTGCCCAACTCTATTTTCAGTTTTAATTTTTCTATTTTCTTGAGAATAAACCTATGCTAATCTTGTGTGTTTTGTATTATATTTTGCAGATGGCTTCTAGGAAAAGAAAGGCACCTTCTACGCCTACCCAAGTCAGATTTGACAGATCCAGATTCACTTCCCAAGAGGCTTGGGAAAGATACGCAGATGTTATTGTGCCTAGGAAGCCTTTGCTTGAGAGGAACATGGTTGTTTATACCATAGAGTTTGATGAATTCTTAGATGAGATAGCGAGACGCCACTGGGATGAGGAATTGACTGATTTCATTGATGGTAGCATCGATGTTGCCATTGTGAAGGAGTTCTACGCCAACCTCTATGACCCTGAGGACAAAACACCTAAGCAAGTGCAGGTGAGAGGTCATTTGATTAAGTTTGATGAGGACACTCTTAACACATTTTTGAAGACCCCTGTTATTGTGGAAGAGGGGGAATCACTATGTGCTTATTCTAGATTTGCACTCCTGAGGCATGATCCTTAGGTGTTAGCTGCTAAGCTTTGTATCCCAGGGAGGGGATTTGAGATTAAAGCTGATGGATACCTAGTGAAGATTCTGCGGAAGAACATGACTACACTAGCTCAAACATGGAGTGTTCTTTCCTTCTCGAACTTGATTCCCACCTCCCACACTTCTGATATCACTCTTGATAGGGCCAGACTCATCTATGGCATTATTATGAAGATGGACATGAATATGGGGTACCTCATCTCCCACCAGATCTCCCTCATTGCTCAGCATGACACATCCAGACATGGATTCTCGGCCTTGATTATAGCTTTATGTAAGGCTAGGGGAGTTCAATCTAACTCGTGATCCTTGGAGAGCTTGAGTCCTGCCATTAATTTGGCATACATTAAGAAGAACTGTTGGAATCTTGATGATCCAACAGTAACTTTCAGAGGACCCAGGAAGGCTAGAGGAAAGAGATCTGAGGCCCCTTCCACTTCAGCACCAGAGACCGAAGGTCCTTCTTCTTCTACACTTCCTCCCTCTTCCTCCACAAAGATCCCAGTGATTCCTCCAGCACCTTCACAGATGCCATTTCCAGCGCCAGTATCTATAGGTCTAGCAGATTTTATTTTCACTCCTCAGATGCTTCACTCCATGCTATAGAGCATCCACAAGGGGCAATCGATCATCATGCAGAGCCTTTGGGTCTTGGGCTTGCCTTCCATCATGAGTATGGAGGAGTTTGAGGCACAAGTGGCCTGGCCAGGAGACCAGCCTTCTTCTTACGGAGGGGGTGGGGCCTCCACAGCCCAGGAGCCTATGACTGCGGAGCCTCGAACAACAGAGGATGAGGATGAGCTCACTCCTCCTGAGCCTCTTGATTATGATGCAGGTACATATACGACTCAGGAGGAGGAGGCTACTCCAGAGCAGATTCCAGAGCCATCTCCTGCCCTTGCGCATGCACCTGATGATGCCACACCAGTGGTGGAGTCTGAGCAGACTATTCAGGATTCTTTAGTAGCTCCAGCACTGGATCTTAATGAAGACCAGTCACAAGAGGAGCAGAACGTTTAAATTTTTTGCATTATGAACACTTTAGTTTAATTTAAGTTATTTTATGATTTGTCATTTAAATTTCAGATTTTATATTTTAGTCTTTTAATTTCAGTAGTGATGTGCCATCATTTTCTTCTATTTTCTAAACCCTTTTTGCACCATTTTAATTATTGATTGGTCTTAATTGTCAATTAATTAGGCAGTTTTATTATTTGGGCCCATTCAGCTAATTTGATGTTTTTAATCTATTTTCAGGAATTAATGAAGCATTGGGCTTGAATCTAGAATTGGGCTTGGACTTGAAGAGGGCAGACTAATTTATTCTATAAAATTAGATCTTATCTTATCTAGATATTATTTAGATTTGATCTCATCTAGATATTATTTCATCTAGATCTTATCTTATCTTATCTTATCTAGATTTGATTTGATTTTACTTATGGGCTTGGATTTAAAACATATTTGTAAGCTTTGGGGCTGAAAAAAACTATATAACAGCACCAAGGTTCTAGTTTAGGGCTCCCTCTCTCCCTCGCGGGAGACTCTCTCTCTCTCCTCTCTCTCTTCTATTTTTCGTTTTTAGTTTTAGTCTCTCTTCTCTTTCTCTTTTATTTTCGTTTTTTTTCAATTCCAGTTCAGGCTTTTAGTTTTATCAATAAAATTTCATTCTCTATTTGATTAATGGAAGGCTAAGTCCACAGCGTTGTTTTCCCTTGAGGATCAAGCACAGTTCTCTTTGAGGTTCTATTATTACTGTTAAATTCTGTTTAGTTTTTCCTCTTCACTAATTACTTTGAATTTGTTGCTTTTAATTCATGCATGCTTAGTGCTTGATTAATTGTCTCTGCGCTTAATTTACGTTCATGCTTAATGATCGTTTATGAGTAATTGGTGTATGTGATGCTTAATCACATAATGAATGCCTTATGTTGAATTTCGCTTAGTAATTTAATTTAGGGTTGGATTAAGTGGTTAAACTGATAAAGGATAAACTCTCGTAACCTAGGATAAGAGACTTGCTTGTGAATCAAGGGGAAGCAACGTGTTTTAATTCTGATATTTTCTAATTCACATATATTCGCTGTTTAATTTACAAAAGCAAACAAGCCCCCCCATCGTTACTGTTACTGTTACTGCAAGTATATTATGAACATTTGGCTTGTCACTGCTCGTTGGGAAACGACCTAGGATCACTTCCTAGTTACTGCATTTTCATGTTTATTTGATTCGGGTACGGCCTCGATCAAGTAGCATAGTTGTTTGTTTGCTTGTACAAAAAGCTTGATTGAACATTGTATGCAGTGGCTTGTTTGGTATGAAATGAGTGTTTGAAATTGAATGATTGAGAAAATGTATGAATTGAATGGATTGGGATGATTAGATGATTGTTTTGATCAAGTTTGCAGTCATTACAAGAGAATGAGCATATGATTGGAATTATGTCTGAAAATGTTAGTCGGTTGTCAGATTGATTGTGAAGGAATGCATTGACCGTATCCCAGTGAGAGTGTGATCTTTAAATTTTGAGAGAAACGAATATCATTTAGTGCTGATTTTTGCGTGAATCTCTGATGTATGGATTGGATGCATGAACTTGAGGATGATGAATAGCTACTTAGCCAAAAAGCTAACCTTGTGATTGAATGAATTATCCCTTGCACCCAGTTTGAGTTGAATGAATTGATTGATTGATTGAACCTTGAGCCTATTCAGTTGTATCTTCTGCTACCTTATTTTAGGTTGTAGGAGAGCATCATCCACAGAAGATAGTTCAAGGCAAATTTGTCTCAAATTTGGGGGAGTTATTATCAAGGTAAATTTGTTGCAAATTTGGGGGAGGCAGTGGGTAAGGATTGAAATGGTCAAAGAAAATAGTATATACACATTGTTTCTGTTTTTTGTGTTAAAAAAAAAGTTGTAAGTATGAATAAAATTAATAAGTGTGTATGCTATTATTTCAGGTATGAAAGCTAAGTGCCTAAGAAGAAGGGCAAGCATGGGGAAGGAATGAATGAAAAAGTGAAGGTTATTCTATGGATGAATGCTCTCCTAACACCTAAGCTTTTGAATCCTAGAAAAACCATGAATTGCTGGCAGCCTAACCCCATTACAAGTCTAGAAAGTCCTTCAGATTAATATTTGAGTGTTCATTGGTGTATGATAGGAGATGAAATGCAAAGGTTGGAACTTGTGTTGGTTGTTTATGATGGAATAAGCCTAAACACTAGAGTTTGAGTGAAACAATGACTGTGAGGTTTTGGTAGATGATCATTCCTTGATTTTTGTCATGCTTACTAGCTTATTTCAGTTGTGACTCTAATACTTGTTCTCTTATCTTTGAAAAATAGCATGCTTGTGAGAAGTAATTGATTTAAGCATTCCATGATATTCAGTTCATATGGTTGATGTCCTTAATGATTCAAACACCATTTTCTTTTGATTGGCCACTATCTTTGTCTCTTGAGGACAAGTGAACTGTTCTTTCTTTGCTTGAGGACAAGCAAAACTGTAAATTTGGGGGAGTTTGTTAGTCGCTTTATACGACTAACTTTTGTATATAAATTATTTTCCAAAGCTTGTATAGTTCCCCAATTTATGGTTATTTTGGATTAAATTTTGTAAATAAATCCTTTTTTATTGTTAACGTTGTCTCTAGAACATTTCCATTGGATTTAATGATGAAATCTGTGCATTTTCAAGTGAAAAGGAGGCTAAGTTTTGAAATGCAAAAAGTAGAAATTGGGCTAAGCTCAGCAATTAGGCTAAGCGCATATCCACCGCTAAGCGTAGCTTCACCGCGCTTAGCGTAAAGGGGAATCTGGCAGAGCATCAGCATCAAAGGCATGTGCCAAGCGCGAGATCAGTGTGCTAAGCACAGCAGGTGCCTTCAGCCAGGCTCAACGCAAGACTGGCGCTAAGCCCAATTCCACTTACTCACGCTAAGCGCAAGGTCGCGAATTCTGAGCCTATTTAAAGCCTATTTTGGGCAAAATTAGGGTACACACACCTTTTGCGACTTATGCACATCATTCCATAATGCCTATTTTGGGAAAAGATCCCTAGAAGTAGCAAAGAGGAACAACTTGTGCATTGAAGCCTAGGTTTTGTCATTTGAGAGAGATTATTGAGTAGAGAGTGAGTGTAAGATGCTGAGAAGAGGAGGAGGAATCCCTCTTCTTGTGTAAGAAACTATCATTCTCTGCTTTTAATCTCATTTATTGTTAGGGTTTCTTTGTAATGGCTAGCTAAACACCCTAGTTGGGGATTTCTAATGAACAACTAATGTAAATACATAATATCTAATTGATTGTGTTTTCTGTGTTCAATTCTTCATTCAATGCTTAATGTTTGTATGCTTTTGGCCTGATCACCCATTTGTGTGCACAGTTAGGTGACTTTAGCATTGGGAAATGTACTGTTGCCTTAGAACTTGATTGAAGCAAGATCGAAACTTAGTCTTAAATGAGGGATGTGCGGATTAAGTTTTGGTTTTAATTATGTTGTTACAATAATGCTGTTTTGTTTAAGCCTAGTCTTAAATGAGGGATCTGCGGACGAAGCTTAGGCTAAACTTTTGTAAGCTACTTGAGCTGAGTCTAGTCTTAAATGGGGGATCTGCAGACGAAACTCAGTTTAAGTTAGTCTAAACCTAAGAGGGTTGTATAAATCGAGCCTAGTCTAATAAGAGGGATCTGAGGATGAAGCTTGGATTAATTCGGTCTGACGAGGGATCGAGGGTTTAGTAATTTAGGCTACAACATAGAACACAAGAACATGATTGATTAGAGAAATATATTTCTATGCATCAGCTTGTTTGTTAGAAAGACCCAACATTTCTACCTACTGTTGTCATTTTTTTTACCTCAGCAAAATCCTGAAATATTCATCCATTCCCAGGGCAGATGTTATTATGTTTTTGGCTTTTAAGTTGTATTGTACTCGTTTTCTATCCTCTTCAGACCATCTATCTCTAGGTTTTTCTATAGTTATGCTTTCACTTGATGAACTACCATCTATTGTAATTCTTTCTACTGTGGTGGGTATATAAGGCCCTATTTCTATGGCTTCCCAGATATTTAGATCTATTGCCTCAATAAAAATTTGCATTCGGGTTTTCCAGTAGTGGTAACCCTCTCCATTAAAGATTGGAGGTCTATTGATAGAATTCCCTTCTGGAAATAAGGAATTTGCTGAGGCCATCTTTTTCTTGAAGCTTCTAAACTTTATACAAGAATGAAGCTCTGATACCACTTGTTAGACAAGTGGCCTCAGCTATCTTAAGAAGGGGGGTTGAATTAAGATATTCCAAACTACTTCCCCAATTAGAAATCTATTTCACTTTTTATTCAAGTTATAAATTCCCTTAATAATGAACTTCTTAAATATTGATTCAAATAAAAAAATTTGAATATGAATATAAAGAAATAATAAACAAAGGAGATTAAGGGAAGAGAAAGTGCAAACACAGATTTATACTTGTTCGGCCACACCCTTGTGCCTACGTCCAGTCCCCAAGCAACCCGCTTGAGAGTTCCACTATCTTGTAAATTCCTTTTACAAGTTCAAAACACACAAGGACAATCCTTCCTTAGTGTTTATAATTCCTTTATAACAAGAGACCCACGGCCTCTTAATCCCTTAGAGAATGAGGAGAAGAAGAAGAATGAATCTCTCTAGAAAGAGATAGATTTTACAGATTGAGCACTCAAATAATTCCTTAATGAATTGCAATTGAATTGGCCAAGGAATTCTTAAGAGGATAAAATGATTTTGCTCTTTGAGAGGATAAACACTTGTTGTTCTGAAAAACTCTGAGCAAATTCGTGTTATAAGTCACATATATATAGACCAATGGTAGTCATGAATAAAGCCTTTGAAAAGTTGTGACTCTTAGAAATATTTTTCTGAAAATCCTGTCTGGTAATTGATTACAGGAATTGTGTAATCGATTACAACTTTTAAAATTTGAATTAAAACGTTTATTAACTGCTGGTAATCGATTACCAAAATTGTGTAATCGATTACACAGTCTAAAATTTCGAATTCAAATTTTAGTAGTTGTTATAAAACATATTTGGCCACTGGTAATCAATTACATCCTCTGGTAATCGATTACCAGAGAATAAATTCTTTGAAAAACACTTTTTAATTTAAATTACTTGGCCAAACCTTTGCTAATTCAATTAGGAATTCCCTTCCTAATATACTAGTGATCATCTTCATGTTGTGACTTGTAATCTTGAAGTATTGTCTTGAATTTAATCTTGAAAAGCCCATTTGCATCAATTGCATCATATCATTATGATCATCATCAAAACACCAAAGGCAATTGCATCTACAATCTCCCCCTTTTTGATGATGACAATACAATACCTGAAATCAAGATTCAAGCAAGCAACAAACAATTGTATATAGATAAAATGTGCGTTTACTCCCCCTATATTTCAGAATTTATGATCACTTGATTTCTAAGGTTGTTAAGCTTTTTCTACAACCTTTTCTCCCCCTTTGGCAACATCAAAAAGCCAAAGAACTCGGGAATCAACACAGATATTAAAACAATGGAGTAGAAAGATATAACAATGGAGTATAAGGAATAACCATCCAAATTCACAAACAAGAAATAACCAAACCATAATCCAAATAATGTAAAACATCAACAACCACATAATGTCAAAGCAGAAAAGGCTGAAATCCAAATACCACAAGATAAATAAATAAAGTACTTAACATAATAATTTAAATTCTAAGAAACTAAATAGCCAAAATACACGGCTTATAAAAGACATATAATCAGAAACTAAAGTCTAAGAAGACGGAGGTGGTGGTGGAAGATCGAAACTCTGACGAATGTATCCAACATCCTCTTCAAGTTGTGTGAGGCGAATGTCCATACCGGCAAAGCGTGTATCTAACGAGTCGAAGCGGTCACCAACATAAGAACAAAGACCCCGTAATTCGGAGAGGACTTCATTCATGAGTGCGGAATCTTCGCACGGAGGAGGAGGTGCATCCTTCTTCAGGAGGAAGGGCATCCTTCTTCAACCATTGACCATTCCGATCTTTACGGTACCCAAAGGAGGTCACTGCACCAGCACCAATTGCAAAGGAACGCTTGACTTGAACAAAGGGTTCATCATCAAGCGGAATTTGAAAATGACGCAAAAATAGAGTAATTAAATGTGGATAAGGGAGAGGTGCATTGGCCCATAATGCCTTATGCATTCGGTACCGAACCAAATGGGCCCAGTCGATCTGACGACCGGTAAGACACCATAAGAACACATGAGCATTGTTAGATAGAGAATATCTTTTTAGCATCAGGCACCTATTAGGAAGGCCTACATGTTTTCTACTTGTTTTTACACGTCATTTCTCTCATGTGATTTTCTTTCTTTTTGCATAGATAGTTTATACACCTGTTCATATTCACACTTACCATTACACACTAGACACCTATTTGCTGAAATAGCCTACCAAATAACACAAGTTCCCCGAGTGTTCAATACTCGGTTCTTACCATTTTATACTACTTGTGCTATTCGGTGCATTTGCCAGAACCCGATCAAGTTTTTGGTGCTGTTGCCAGGGAACTTCTTTTTATTTGGAAAGTTAGTTCATTTTTAGGTGTCTATTCTTTATTTGTTATTCTTTGATTGTTTTTGTGAATATTTGTTCATAATTTCTATTTGTCTTTTCTTGTTTAACTAGATAACCGTTGTTCTGTTAGTATTGTTTATGGATAGATCTCCCACAGGCAATTTAGTTCCTCTGGACATAGAAATTGAAGCTACATTGCGAAGGAACAGGGCCGAGAGTAGAAGGAAACTTCTGCAAGACAGAACAGTTGCATCCATTCTTGAGGAGGAGACTCATTTCTCTGACTTATTGTCACCTGATTCACCATCATCAAGGGAATCTGCCACTCAATTACCTGAAGCCATTACCATGGTAGAAGAGCATGACCAGAGGATTACCCTTACGGATTACTCAAGTAGTTCAGTACCATAATTTTTCACCAGCATTGCACGTCCTGAAGTGCAAGCTAACAACATACTATCCATATTCCTTAATTCATTTAATACAGGGGGAACTTATTTCAAGGATTACCTAATGAAGATCCCTATGCACACTTGGCAAAGTTCATTGAAATGTGTAACATTGTTAAGATTGTTGGTGTACCAGATGAAGCTATTAGGCTCAATCTTTTCTCAATCTCATTGGCAGGAGAAGCCAAGAGGTGGCTCCACTCATTCAAGGGAAACATTTGGAAAACCTGTGAAGAAGTTGTTGAAAAGTTCCTAAATAAATACTTCCCATAGTCCAAGACTGCAGAAGGGAAAGCTGCAATCTCTTCATTTCATTAGTTTCATGATGAATCTCTGAGTGAAGCATTGGAGAGATTCAGAGGCTTGTTGAGAAGAACTCCTACTCATGGGTTTTCTGAGCCAATCCAATTGAATATGTTTATAGATGGGTTGAGACCACAAACCAAGCAACTATTAGATGCTTCTGCAGGGGGAAAGATAAAACTGAAGACCCTGGAAGAAGCAACTGAGCTAATTGAGAACATGTCAGCCAGTGATCATGCCATTCTACAAGACAAAACCCATCAACCCACGAAGAAAAGCTTGATAGAGCTATCATCACATGACGCTTTATTGGCACAAAACAAGTTGCTTTCTAAGCAACTTGAGATTTTAACAGAAACACTTGGTAAGCTGCCAACTAAGTTGTCTATGGGTCAACCTACACACTCTTCTATTTTGTAGGTTACAGGTTGTACCATTTGTGGTGAGGCTCATGAAACAGGCCAATGTATTCTCACTGAAGAAAACACTCAAGAAATTCATTATATGGGAAATCAACAGCGACAAGGGTATACTCAACGAGGATTTTCAGGCTTCCAACAGGGTCCCTATAATCAACAAGGACAGTGGAGGACATACCCTGGCAACCAGTTCAATAAAGACCAGAGTAGTCCTTCAAACAGGCCAATCCAACAAGGACCTAACATATTTCAAGAGGACTACTAAGCTGGAGGAGACCTTGACTCATTTTATGCAGGTAACAATGTCAAATCATAAAAGCACTGAATCAGCATTGAAGAACCTTGAGGTCCAGGTGGGACAACTAGCCAAGAAGATAGCTGACAAGTCATCCAACAATTTTGTGGCAAATACAGAACATAATCCCAAGGAGGGATGCAAAACTGTGATGACAAGGAGTAAAAGGTTTGTGGAGGTTGAGGATGAGGATAGTGTTGTGCATAAGAAGAAAACTGCTGACAAATAAGGTACTGATGGCAAGAAAAATGAGGTGAGAGGTGAAATTAATCAAGAAAAAAAGGAACAAATAATGGTCAAGAATAAAGAATTGAAGGACCAAGAAAAAGAAAAGGAAGTAGAAAAAGAAATAGAAAATGAAAAAAATGAAAAAGAAGAAAAAAATAATAAGAATGCAAAGAAGAGTAGGAGTTGAAAAGCTATGGATGAAGGTGTGGAAGTACCATATCCTGTGGTACCTTCCAAGAAAGAAAAAGATCGTCATCTGGCGAGATTTTTATATATTTTCAGGAAACTGGAAATAACCATGCCCTTCGGAGAAGCTTTGCAGCAAATGCCACTCTACTCTAAATTTTTGAAAGATATGTTAACAAGGAAGCATAAATATATTCATCAGGAAAACATCATAGTGGAAGGAAACTACAGTGTTGTGATCCAAAAGATCCTTCCACCCAAGCATAAAGATCCTGGGAGTGTAACTATTCCTTGTTCAATTGGAGAAGTCAATGTGGGAAAAGCTCTTACTGACCTGGGAGCTAGTATCAATTTGATGCCACTCTCCATGTGTAGAAGATTGGGAGAGTTGGAAATAATGCCCATTCGAATGACTTTACAATTAGCTTACCGCTCCATCACCAGGCCATATGGAGTAATTGAAGATGTTGGTCAGAGTAAAACATTTTATCTTGCCAGCAGACTTTGTGGTAATGGATATCTCTGAAGATACTAACATCCTTGTAATATTAGGAAGGCCATTCATGTTGACCGCAAGCTGCATAGTTGATATGGGGAAGAGGAAGCTGGAGCTAGGTTTTGAAGATAAAAAAATTGATTTTGATTTGTTTGTTGAAGACAAGCATGCTCCATAACACAATGTTTGCTTACAGGTAATGGAAGAAGGTCAAGAGGTTCTGAAAGTAAGAACCAAAACATAAGATCACCCAGTGAGGTAAAAGCGTTAAGCTATTGATGTTAAAGAAGTGCTTCCTGGGAGGCAACTCAGTTTTAATTTTTGTTATCTTAGTTTGTTTTTCATGCATTCAATTATTTGGAAGTTGCTGTATGATCTGTACATAGGAGTATATCAGCCTATCTTTAAATATTAACATAAGGGTTTTAATTTCTTGGAAAAAGGATTGAAAAATAACTCAGAAAACATTTTTCTGAAAAATAGTCCTTTCACTAAGCACAAGCCTCGCGCTAAGTGCATCTCTGTTCATGCGCTAAGCCACGAGTCTCAAGCGCTTAGTGCCCAACCCTTGCATCTGAGGCTGATTTGGTCCGCTAAGCTGGCCAAGGTTGAGCTAAGCTAACTTCAATTCGATCTAAATTCGGCTAAGCTTCAGCCTGATCGCTAATCTACAACTTATCCTTGGCTAAGCGTGACCTATTGTCACCAAGCACAATTCCTTACGACCATAACTGAGGTCCATGAAGCTAAGCGCCAGTCATGGCAACTAAGCGAGATTCATTGCAGCAATGTGAGTGCTAAGCGAGTCCTTATCAGCTAAGCGCATGCTCCTCTGTACTTAAGATGCATCATTTTAGCTAAGCCAGCCAGAGTCTGGCTTAGCGAGAGTTGCAGCCTTTTGGATTTGTAAACCTTGCTAAGCGGTCTGATCCTCACACTAAGCCAAGCCTGTGTTAAAAAAAAAACTGATTTTGAATTTGATACATCGGCTAAGCGCGCGTATCCGTTAAGCGAGCCTTGTTGAGAAACCATACGTCTTTCTGGCTCGCTTAGCGCAGCTTTCCGCTAAGCGAAAGTGTTGAAACATGCTTAAGTGAGTGTAACGGCAGTTACAGTAACAATTGCCAGATTTTGCCTACCCTTTCTCTACACTCTCTCTTTCTCCAAAAATTTACACATTTTGCATTTGTGCTTTTTCTTCGCGTTGTCTACTTCCAATCCTAAAGCATTAACAATCCAAGAAAGTTCCTTGATTATTTTTCTCTTTTTCTTGTCTTAACTTTAGGGTAGAAGACTTCAACTGTAGTTTTAGATTTTTAGGGTTTTTATGTTTTGTTAGATTTAGTTTAAGATTAGGGCTATATACGCTTGTATACTATATTGAGTGTGACACACACATTGCATGTCTGATATGCCTTTTAGAGGCTTGAATAGTGCAAGAAAACGAACTGCATTTTTTGTGTTTTCTGGAAAACGCAATGAACTAGCTACGCGAGCATGCTGCGCTAAGTGAGTTCATGCATACTCATAGTATGTAAGCATTCTCTGAAGAACTCGCTAAGCGCACTTACCGAGCTAAGCGAGTTCATCCTTTGAGGATGAACACTCATCCTCTTGCTGAACTACCTATGGCTAAGCGAGGCTGAATCTCTAAGCCCAGGTAACTTAGACACTTTTTTTGTTGATAGCCGTGCGCTAAGCCAAGCTTTCCTGGGCTAGGCGTGATTTGTTGCGGCATCCGCTGAGCTAAGCGAGCTTCGCTCGCTAAGCTCTCAATACTTAGTGGAATTTGTGAAGAAGTTGGTGTCGCTAAGCGCAGCCTTCAAGGAGCTTAGCGCATATCCTTGTGGCAGATAATAAGTTTAGCGGGCGCTGTCCCGCTAAACCAATTCTGCAGAATCTAAATTTCTGCAACTTCCGCTAAGCGGCTCCACATGTCACTAAGCGGTAGTGTTTTTTTTTACAAAGGCCAGCTAAGTGGACCATGTCTCGCTAAGCGGCCAGTGTCATTTTCAGTTTTTGAAATTTGAATAACTTGTGTCCTGATTAATTGTTTGGTTCCTTTGTCTGCAGATGGCTTACAGAAAGAGAAAGGGCATTGGTACAAGGCCCACATCACAGTATGACACAAGGAGATTCTTTCCCTTAGATTGTTAGACCAGATGCACAAATAATGTTATGGGGAGAAACATGTTACCTGAGAGGAAGGTAGAGTTCTATCACACTGAGCTAGATGACTTTAAGGCTGAATTGGAGAGGCGTAATTTCCATAAACGCCTCACGAATTTAGTCGATGGAAGCATAGACCTGGCTTTGGTGAAAGAGTTCTATGCAAATTTATACAGTTCTAAGGAGTGTCCACCAAAGCAGTCCAGAGTCAGAGGTCATTTGGTGAAGATTGATGTTGACAGTCTCAACACATTCCTGGAGACACCTGTGGTATTAGCTGAGGGAGAGACTCTACCCACATACTCCAGATACTACAGGTTGCCTATAGACTTCAGAGAGATAGAGGCTGCCTTATGCATACCTGGCCGAGGGTTCATCTTGAACTCTAAGGGCCATCCTGGGAAGATTCACAGGAAGGATTTGACTACACTAGCTCAGGTGTGGAGTGTCCTCTCACACTTCAACTTGGCCCCCATATCACATACCTCTGATTTGACAGTGGACACAGCTAGGCTGATCTTTGGCCTAGTCTCTCACCTGGATATGAACATAGGAGCACTAATCTTTGGCCAGATGACCTCTATAGCCTAATCTAACACTTTTAGACTTGGGTTCCCTGGTCTGATCACCGCATTATGTAGGGCCAGAGGGGTTGTCTCTAACAGCCTTACCTTCGAGCGCCTGAGCCTGGTCATTAACTTGGCCTACATCAGGAAGAACTGTTGGAATCTCGATGATCTAACAGTTTCTATCCGAGGGGCTTGGAGGGCAAGGGCAAGGCCAACTGAGCTTCCTTCTTCTTTTGCAGCTCCAACTCCAGCATCCACTTCAGCAGACCCTTCTGTCCCAGCTCAGACAAATTCTCAGTGCTTTGAAGCCATGCTTCAGAGCATTAATCAAGGATAGATCATTTTACTAAAAAGCTTACAGATGATGGCACCTCCAGACTCTATTCTTTTAGTAGAGCAGTTTAATGAGATGGTAGCCTGGCCCGGGAACCAACCTTCTCTTCATAGGGAAGACAAAGGTCCCACAGCCCAGGTACCTCAGCATGTGGAGGATGAGTCATCTGAGGCCACCATCCCAGAGCCATTTGATATAGGAGAAGAGGCAGAGGAGACACAGGTGAGATAGGTACCTGCTGCCACTCCTGAGCGATCCATTGAGGCTACTTCAGAGCCTTCTACACCAGTGGTAAACCTACCTTCACCTCAGCCTGCAGCAGACCCCTCCACTCCTCTTCTACAGATGCCAGAGGACCCGACTACACCAGTCCTAGCTGTGGACACTTCTCCTCCAACTACTCCAGTGCTTCAGCTGACAGATGAGGAGGATGATCAGACACAGGACACCTAGGACTAGTCACAAAAATTTTGATTCCCGATGATACTTTTTGCTTTTTGATTTATTATTATTTTAATTATGGTTTTAGTACAGTAATTCCTTTTTTTTAGTTTTATTTATGAATCGTTGGTTTGCTTATTCTAAAGCATTTTGAATAGTTTAACTTGGTTTTTAATGATATAGCAATGAAGCACTTTTATTGACTTATGAAAATGGTTGTATGCTTTTATTTTAAATTGAGTGCATGATTTTGATGGAGTTTGTGTTTCTTTTCATAAGATTGAGAAAATGTGTATGTTAGACAAAGAAAGAACAAGAATGTGAACTTGAAATTAGAATTGTTAGTCAGTAGCCAAATTGATTAAGAAAGAAAAGCTTGAACCAAAATCGGTGAAAGTGTGAACTTAAACTGTGAGTGAACGACTAGCTGTGAGTAATAATCTTTGCCTGAATCTCTGAATTTTAGAATGAAATGTATAAATGAGAACATGATGAAGGCCATGATTGTACATACAGAAGCCTTTTGATCAAAAAGCTTACCTTGAATGATAATTATATCCTTTGCACCCTTTTTGAGCTGAAAGATATTGTCAAAAATTTGAACTCTGAACTTAAATAAGTATCTCCTGATACCTTGCTTAGATTCTAGGAGAGCATATAGTTCAAGGAAAATTTACCCCAAATTTGGGGGAGTGGAACTAATTGGGATGCAAAGAAAGAGAGAAAGCATCAGCACACATAACACATAAGTTGTATGTTAAAAAAAAGGAGAAAATAAAAGAATAAAGTGTGCTGATGTAACAAGGTCAAAAGCAAATGAAAGTGAAAAGCTAGTGAGCAAGCTAAGCACGTGAAAAAGACCATTGGGATAAGTCTGGGAATTGTGCTCTCTTAGAATCTAAACCTTTGAATCCTAGAAAAATCAATGAATTTTTGTAGCCAAGCCTCACTACAAGCCTGAGAAAGTCCTTCTGATTCTGTTTATACATTTCTGTCTTTATGGCATGAGGTGAAATTCAAAGATTGGACCTCTTTCTAGTTGTTATTAATGAATAGCTTAAAAACTTGTGCTTGAGTGAAACAGTAGCCGTGAGACTGTGGTTTAAGCTACTTTCCTTGAACTCTTGCATACACCTTTGTACATAGTCACTGCATGTCATTGTCACTTGAGGACAAGTGAGTTGTTCTCTTTTTGCTTGAGGACAAGCAAAACTGTAAATTTGGGGGAGCTGTTAGTCGGTGAAAACGACTAACTTTTGTGTATAAAACTTGTATAAATTGTATCAAACTCTCCCAATTTATGGTTATTTAGTAGTGTTATAAGTATTTTCTATTAAGTACAGGTAATAAATACTTAGTATTTTCATTTTGTGTGTTTAATAATCATTTGCTCTCAATTTCAGGTTAATTAGGCATGCTTTGGAAAGTGTTGTTTTTCACCTTCTCGCTAAGCCAATCTGCTGGCTTAGTGAGTGTCTGCTAAGCGCAACACTCCTGGGCTAAGCATGAGGAAGACTCTGGAAGAAGATGAGTTGTACAGTTCGCTAAGCGCACCGCTTCATCTCACTAAGCGCACCGCTTCAGTTCATCCACTAAGCGAGAAAGGCACGTGCTAAGCCAGAATTCACTAATGTGCACTAAGCAGTCCATAAGTGCGCTAAGGGCACGAGCACGAACAAGGCCACCTATTTAAGCCTGAAATCAGATTTTGTGAAGGGAGTTTGGACTAGGATTCAAAGCTTTGCATGTCTTGGGTTTCTAGAGAGAGAAAGGTCCAAGTTCCAGAGAGTTTTGAGAGATTTTGTTGTGTGAAGATCTGCAGAGACTTGAGCTTGAAGCAAGAGCTGGTTTGAAAGCTTGAGATGAGTTTGTGAGTGATTGTGAAATCCTAGAGGTGAAGGATACATCCTCACCACTTGTATTTTTGCAATCTTTCATCTTGTTCTTCTCTTTATTGTAAAGAAGGCTTCTTGGTATGGAAAGCTAAATCCTCTATTGGATCTTCCCTGTAGGTACCTGATGTAAATATATTTCTATCTATTTAATGATGTTTTGTGTATTCTCTGTGCTATCTGCTTTACATTCCAATATGCCTTTACCTTGATCACGTAGATGCATGCTTTGTTAGGGTCATTCAACAGTGGAAACTGGTCTGACTCTAAAGTCCTTGATAGTACAAGATTAAGTTGTCGTACTATCATGAGGAATCGGGGTGCGATAACTTAGTTGTGTGTGAGTGTCTTAATGCAGTCCTGGTTGAGTTTAGTCTTACAAGAGGAATCTTCAGACAATACTTGATCAGGATTAGGCTAAACTATCATGAGGAATTGGGGTTTAGTATCTAAAAAGACACCATAAGAACACATGAGCATTGTTAGATAGAGAATATCTTTTTAGCATCATGCACCTATTAGGAAGGCCAACATGTTTTCTACTTGTTTTTACACATCATTTCTCTTGCCTGATTTTCTTTCTTTTTGCATAGATAATTTATACACCTGTTCATATTCACACTTACCACTACACACCAGACACCAATTTGCTGAAATAGCCTACCAAATAACACAAGTTCCCCGAGTGTTCGATACTCGGTTCTTACAGTTTTATACTACTTGTGCGATCCGGTGCACTTGCCGGAAGCCGAACAATGTTACATCCAGACTTGGATTCCCTACCTTGATCACAGCTCTATGCAAGGCCAGAGGAGTCCAGTTAGATTCTAGATCCCTGGAGAACTTGAGCTCTGCCATTAACTTGGCATATATTAAGAAGAACTATTGGAATCTTGATGATCCAATAGTGACATTTAGGGGGCCAAGGAAGGCAAGGGATAAGAGATCAGAGGTCCCCACTACTTTAGGCACCACCTGAGACACCAGCTCCTTCTTCTTCCACAGCTCCAGTACCTTCCTCAGCTCCAGTTATTCCTCCTACATCTACACAGATACCACTTCCAGCTCCTATATCTACAAGACCATCAGACTTTATATTTACACCTCAGATGCTTCATTCCATGCTCCAGAGCATACACAGGGGGCAGTCCATCATCATGCAAAGCCTGCAGGGCTTGGGCTTGCCATCCATTATGAGCATGGATGAGTTTGATGCACAGGTGGCCTGGCCAGGATCCCAACCTTCTCTTTCTGGAGGGGGTGGGGCCTCCGCAGCCCAGGAGCCTGCTTCTGAGGATGCAGCAGCGACAGCAGAGGGAGAGGATGAACTCACCCCTCCTAAGCCCTTTTATTTTGATGCGGATGCACTCATGGCTCAGGAGGATGGGACTTCCACATATCAGATACCTGAGCCATCTCCTGCACCTGTTCCTAAGGAGACCCAGCCATGTACACCAGTCAGGGAGCCAGAGCAGCCTATCCAGGATTCATCAGCAGCTCCAGCACTAGATCTTAATGAAGATCAGCCACAGGATGAGCAGGACATTTAAATTTGTGCATCTTGAATATTTTAGTTTTTTTTCTGTTATTTTATGATTTATGTTCAGTCATTTTAATTTCAGTTTTTATATTTCAGTTCTTTTAAATTTCAGTTATTTAGATTTCAGCACTTTGAGTTGTTTGCTTGTACCAAAAGCGTGTTTGAACAGTGAATTGATTGAAAATGATATGCAGTGGATTGTTTGATATGAAATGAGTGTTTGAGAATGATTTGAATGAGCAATTATATCATTTGAGTGGATTGGAATGATTAGATCATTGTTATGATCAAGTTGTAGCCATTAGTAGAGAATGAGCATGTGATTGGAAGCATGACTAAAAATGTTAGTCAGTTTGTCAGATTGATTGTGAAGGAATGCATTAAATGTATCCCGATCAGAGTGTGATCCTTAAATTTTGATAGAAATGACTATCATTTAGTACTGATTTTGTGTGAATCTTTGAAGTATGGACTGAATGCATGAAATTATGGATGATGAAGGCCATGTTTGATTGTGATAGCCACTTAGCCAAAAAGTTGACCATGTGCTTGAATGAATTATCTCTAGGAGCATCAGTTTGTGTCATGCCTTTGTCCATTTTCAATTCTTTATCTCTTGGACCTTTGCAATCTACATATGTGGTGATTCATTTGGCAAATAAAAGTGTTGCTTACCCCGCAGGTTTCATAGAGGATGTGTTGGTTTGGGTTGGTGAACTTATTTTTCCTGCTGATTTTTATGTTCTTGATATGGAAGAGGGATTCTCCCGTGGTTCAGTTCCAATTATTTTAGGTAGGCCATTTATGAAAACTGGCCGAACCTAGATAGATGTTTATGCTGGGACATTGTCTATGGAATTTGGTGATATTGTTGTTCATTTTAACATTCTTGATGCCATGAAACATCCATTTGAGGATCATTCTGTTTTTCATGCAAAGATACTTGATCATATTGTTGATGATTATATGTTTGGTTTTGATTCTCTTCATGGTAGGAAACACCCATTTTTTTCTTCTCTGCATACTTGTCATTCCTCATGCAATGAATCTGAATCTGAGTTTGAACTTGATCATGTATCTGATTTTTATGCTGAATTTGAGTTTGGTTCTGATTTTCTAGGTGTTGTACCTCTTGATGTTGATTTTTTAGAGTCAGAATGCAGTAACCATGTTGCAGGAAGTACATATACTTTTGACTTGCTTTATGAGGTACAGGCTGAGGAACCCTCTTCTTCTTCTCCTACCCTGGTTCCTTCCACTATTCAGCCACCACCCACACCAGAGTTGAAGCCCTTACCAGCAAACCTCAAGTATGCTTACTTAGAGGACAATGAAAAATTTCCAGTGATCATCTCTGCCTCCCTTGCTGTTGAGCAAGAGGAGAAGTTGTTGCTAGTGCTCAAGAAGCACAAGAAAGCCATCGGATGAACTTTAGCAGACATTCCTGGTATTAGCCTATCTACCTGCATGCATAGGATACTTTTAGAGGATGGAGCTAAGCCAGTGAGGCAGCCACAGTGGCGACTTAACCCCGTCATTCTAGATATGGTGAAAAAGGAGGTGACCAAGCTCTTACAAGCTGGAATCATCTATGCCATTTCTGACAGCCAGTGGGTGAGTCCAGTCCAAGTCCTAAGAAGACAGGCCTCACAGTGATCAAGAATGAGAGGGATGAGCTTATCCCCACAAGAGTGCAGAACAGCTGGCGAGTCTGCATTGATTATAGTAGGCTAAACCAGGCAACCAGAAAAGATCATTTTCCCCTGCCATTCATTGATCAAATGCTTGAGCGCTTGGCATGTAAGTCTCATTACTGTTTTCTTGATGGTTTTTCTGGTTATTTACAAATTCATATGGCTCCCGAGGATCAAGAAAAGACCACATTCACCTATCCCTTTGGCACTTTTGCCTATAGGCGAATGCTATTTGGCCTATGCAACGCCCCTGGTACCTTCCAGCGGTGTATGCTTAGCATTTTTAGTGACTTTTTAGAGAGTTGCATAGAGATGTTTATGGATGATTTTACTATTTATGGATCCTCTTTTGATGCATGTTTGGATAGTTTGAATAGAGTTCTTAATAGATGAATTGAAACTAACCTTGTGCTGAATTTTGAAAAATGTCACTTCATGGTAGAACACGGTATAGTTTTAGGGCATATAATTTCCAGTAGGGGCATAGAGGTAGACCCTGCAAAGATAGCTGTTATTTCACAATTTCCTTACCCCTCTTGCGTGCGAGAGGTTCGTTCTTTTCTTGTCCATGCAGGGTTTTATAGGCGCTTTATCAAGGATTTTAGCAAAGTGGCCCTTCCACTATCCAATCTTCTGCAAAAGGAGGTGGAGTTTGATTTTCATGACCGATGCAAAGAGGCTTTTGATTTCCTCAAGCGTGCGGTGACTACCACCCCTATCATTCAGGCACCTAATTGGACAGCCCCATTTGAGCTTATGTGCATTGCATCCAATTATGCATTGGGGGCTGTCCTTGCTCAAAAGATTGATAAGCTGCCTCAGGTGATCTACTACGCTTCCAGAACTTTGGATGCTGCCCAAGCAAATTAGACTACCACAGAGAATGAGCTATTAGAGATAGTTTTTGCTCTTGAGAAATTTCGTTCATATTTGCTTGGTACTCGTGTAATTGTTTATACTGACCATGCAGCTCTAAAGTACCTATTGAAGAAGGCTGAATCAAAGCCTAGATTGATCAGGTTGATGCTTTGGCTCCAAGAGTTTGATTTGGAGATCCGTGATTGGAGCGGTGCATAGAACCTCGTGGCTGACCACTTGAGTAGGATTGAGCATGCGTCTGAGGACTCACCCATTCGGGATGATTTTCCGAATGACCATTTGTACATTTAGTATAAGATTTATGATTCCTTCCCCACTCCTTGGTTTGCTAATATTGTGAATTATTTGGTTTCTTTTGTTTTTCTGCCCTTAGCATCTAAAGCTCAAACTGATAAAATTAAGAGTGATGCTAAGAATTATATTTGGGATGACCCCTATTTGTAGAAGTTGTGTAGTGACCAGGTTATTAGGAGATGCATTCCAGACCATGAGATTGACTCGGTCCTGCAATTCTGTCATTCTTCCACACCAGGTGGCCATCTTGGCATACAGAGGACAGCTTGCAAGGTGCTTGACTGCTGTTTCTATTGGCCCACCATCTTCAAGGATGCGTGGAGAATCTATAGCACTTGTGAGCCTTGTCAAAGAGCAGGCGGCTCACTTTCATGGAGACAACAAATGCCTCAACAACCCATGTTGTTCTTGTTGGATCGAGTGGCCTCAGAATAATTAAGAAGGGGGGGTTGAATTAATTATTCCTAAACCTTTACTAATTAAAAATAACTCTTTTAAGGCTTTTACTAAATTGTTAAGAGAAAGAGTAGTATAAGAGAAACTTAACAGAAAGTAAAAGCGGAAAGTAAAAGAGTAGGGAAGAAGGAAACAAACACACAAGGATTTTTATACTGGTTCAGCACAAACCCGTGCCTACCTCCAGTCCCCAAGCAACCTGCGGTCCTTGGGATTTCTTTCAACCTTGTAAAAATACTTTTACAAGCAAAGATCCACAAGGGATGTACCCTTCCTTGTTCTCTTTGAACCTAGTGGATGTACCCTCCACTACAACTGATCCACAAGAGATGTACCCTCTCTTGTTCTCAGTCAAACCCAAGTAGATGTACCCTCTACTTGTACCACAAAGGATGTACCCTCCAATGTGTTAAGACAAAGATCTCAGGCTGTTACACCTTTGATACTTTGTGAATGGGGATACAAAAGAATTCTCAGGCGGTTAAACCTTTGAACACTTTTGTATTAGGGAATGGGAAGAATCAAAAGAATTCTCAGACTGTGTCGTTTTGAATTCTTTGGCAAGGGAGAAGGGAGACACAAAAGAATTCAGGCAGTTAGTCCTTCCTTCTTTTGGAAAAGGGAGAAGAGAGACACAAAAAGAATTCAGGCGATTAGTCCTTGGTGAATTCTTTTTGGCAAAGGGAGAAGAGAATGAAAAGGATGAATAGCACAAGTTTTCAAGGTTTAGAAAACCAGAAAACTTCAGAAAACTTTTGGTACAAGGAAGAAGAAGAAGTTTAAAGAGATTCAAGGCTAGTAAAGGATTGTAAGAGATTGTTAGAAAGACTTGGAATAATTGATTCAAAATTCAAAACAAAGCCTTGCTTTTATAGACTCTTCATGTCTGGTCAAGAAAGCCATTCAGAAGAGTTATATCTTTTAGAAAAGCTTAAAACCCATTTGAAAGAGTCAAAACCTTTTTGAAGAGTTACATCTTTAGATTTTTCAGAAACAAACACTGGTAATCGATTACCAAATATGTGTAATCGATTACACAAAGCTTTTGAATGAAACAATGTGACTCTTCACATTTAAATTTGAATTTCAACGTTCAAGGGCACTGGTAATCGATTACCAAAACATTGTAATCGATTACAGCCTTTTGAAAATATTTGGAACGTTGTAAATTCAGTTTGAAAACATTTTCAAACTCATTTTGCTACAATATGGTAATCGATTACCAGAGAGTAAAAACTCTTTGGTAAAGGTTTTGTCAAAAACTCATGTGCTATTCAAAGTTTTGAAAAACTTTTTAATACTTATCTTGATTGAGTCTTTTCTTCATTCTTGAATCTTGATCTTGATTCTTGAGATCTTGAATCATTTGAGTCTTGAATCTTGATCTTGATTCTTGAGATCTTGAATCTTGAATCTTGATTCTTGTTTGTAGGCTTTCTTCTTGAGTCTTGCACTCTTTGGCTTGTTCTAGATTTTCTTGAGATAGATCTTCTTTGATTCTCTTGAGCTTTTTGTTCATCACTTTTGTCATCATCTTTTGTTGTCATCATTGTTATCATCAAAGCACCTTTGAATCATTGTTGATTCATCATGAAGCTTTACTTCCACAGTTCTGTGAGGTGTTTGATGTCTGGGGTATAGACTTTATGGGGCCTTTCCCTGTGTCTTTTGGTTTTGTTTATATTCTCCTTGCTGTTGATTATGTTTCAAAATGGGTGGAAGCCAAAGCGACCAGAACTAATGATGCTAAGGTTGTTGTGGATTTTGTTAGATCTAATCTGTTTTGCAGGTTTGGAGTCCCTAGAGCCATCGTTAGTGATCAAGGCACCCATTTTTGTAACAGATCTATGTATGCCTTGCTCAAAATGTATGGGGTCGTGCACAGAATTTCCACACCTTACCACCCACAAACTAATAGGCAAACTGAGATTTCAAACAGGGAGATAAAAAAGATCTTGGAGAAGATTGTGCAGCCGAACAAAAGGATTGGATGATGCTCTTTGGGCACATAGGACTACCAACAAAGCACCCATAGGAATGTCTCTTTATCGGGTTGTCTTTGGCAAGGCATGTTATCTTCCTGTAGAGATAGAGCACAAAGCCTATTGGGTTGTAAAGACCTACAACTTCTCTATTGATCAGGCTGGAGAGGAAAGGAAGTGGCAACTAAGTGAGCTAGATGACATCCGTTTAGAAGCCTATCAGAATTCCAAATTCTACAAGGAGAAGACCAAGAAGTTCCATGACAGCTTGATAGCTAAGAAGGACTTTGTGGTTGGACAAAAAGTTTTATTGTATAACTCTAGGCTCGGGCTCATGAGTGGTAAGTTGAGGTCAAAGTGGATTGGTCCTTTTGTGGTGCCTAATTTTTTTCCTTATGGTAAAATTGAGATCAAAAGTGAATCCACAGATAAGAGCTTCAAGGTCAATGGACACCGGCTGAAACCATTCCTCACAAATCCCTCCTTAGTGGATGTAGTGGTGGAGGAGACCTCCTTACTTCACCCTACTTCTCTTCCGCCATGACTTAGGGAGTTTTCTTTTTCTGTCTCCTTCTTTACTTTTATTGCACTTGTCCAAATTTATTGATTGTTCTAATTGCTCTTGATCTTATGACTATGTTACATTGAGGACAATGTGTTGTTTAAGTGTTGAGGGGGGGGGGAGATTGTTCTTTGTTTAGGGTTTTCTAGGTTAATTTTGTTATTTTGGTTTTATGTTTTTGTGTACAACATTGCATGTTTCTCTTTGAATTCTAGGTTATGTACAGGTAATGGGTAATTGTTTTTGAAATAGGAGTTTCTTGGCATTTTGTGAATTGAAATCCTTGTTTTTCGCTACATGTCAAGTTAGTTTTGAAAGGTCGAATTGAAAGTGATAGATTTACCCTTGGTGAGATTTTGAGCCATCATCATCTATTTTATTCGATGTGTTTTGCCCCATTGATTGCTTGCACAATAGCCTTGGCTTGACTCTTGTTGATACTTCTTGCTTCACATGCATGTTGGGAGATGATTTAGGCATTTTGTTCTTATAAGCCTCTAGCCAAATGAGCCTATCTTGAATTAATTCCTTTGATAGCCCCTTTGAGCCTATGTTCCCCTTTCTTTGTTTTGAAGCTCATTACAAGCCTTAAGTGAAAAACCATGATCTCACCCTACCCTTAAGAAATTTTGGAGCTTTGGAATTGTTTTGGGAATAAGTGTGGGAGGGTATGTTTCATTGGATGATATGTTTTTGTTGGCCATGCTTGATGATGTATTTTGGCCATGCTTGATGTATATACATATATTGCCTAATTGTTGCTTTATTTTTCAAATATTCAAAATGCTTTTAAATTTTCGTTTTCTGTTCTAAAAAAATCGAAAAAAAATAGAAGAGAAAAACAGAAAAAGAGAGAAGTTGAATAAATGAGGTCTTGTTTTGAGGACTTGTACTAGTTTGAAGACTTGGTTGATTTTGTTGATATTGGAGGTTTTGGGTTTACTACTTTTGCTTAATTTCCACTTATTTCCCATTGCTCCTCTATTCCTTTAGGTTTTAGCTACTTATCCCATACTTTCCTCTACCTTGTCCCTGGCCCCATTACAACCTTAAAAGACCTTTTGATCCTCATGTGCATGTGTTTGTGATGTTTGGTTGTCAATTTTAGAGTCTTGCCAAGTCTATGTGGTGTTTGTTTTTCATGGGTGCTCTGAGAGTAAACAGTAGCCTTGACACTTGAGAGATAGAGTGCATATCTTGTAAGGCTTTATCACTTTTCATTCAATTCTTGAGCTAATTGACTACCTTGCCATGTTTGAGATGCTTGGATGATTTTCATGACTGTCTTGATTCTTTAACTCTTTATGTGTTGGATGTTGCCCATTCTTTCATTCTTTAGGATTCATTGAGAAATATATAAATGTTTTTGTGTTTGTTTGCCTAGTCTGCTTTTCTATTTTATTTTTTTGCTTTTAGTTTTGAATAAAACCTGTCTAACTTTATTTCCTATGATTCTTTTGATGCAGATAGCCTCTAGAAAGAGAAAGGCAACAACCTCTCGACCCCAAGAGCCCTATGATACCACCAGATTCATTTCTGAGGGTGCCTGGGAGAGATACGAGCAGAACGTTCACTCCCGGAACATCCTTCTAGAGAGGAACCTCACTTTATATGTCACTGAGTACGACGAGTTCCGTCGAGAGCTTGAGAGGAGGCGGTGGCATAAAGGCTTTACCAGACAGCCTGATGGTCGCATTGATATGGCCCTAGTCAAGGAATTTTATGCCAACCTTTATGACCCAGAAGATAAGTCCTTGAGGCAAGTCAGAGTCTGGGGTAAATTGATTAAGTTTGATGGGGAGACGCTTAATGCCTTTTTGGAGACCCCAGTGGTTATGGAGCCAAGGGAGCACTACTCAGCCTTTTCCAGGTTCTGCCATACACACCCAGATCCTTAGGAGCTTGCTTTTAAGCTCTGTATCCCAAGGCATGGTTTTGTTTTAAATGCTAGGGAAGCACCCTTGAAGCTCTTGAGGAAGGATTTGACTACTCTGGCTTAGACCTAGAGCATCTTGTCCTACACTAACCTCACCCCCACCTCTTATACGTCCGATCTTAATATGGACAGGGCGAGGTTGGTTTATGGACTTATGACGAAGATGGACATGGATGTGGGCTCGTTCATTTCAGGTCAGATCTCGCAGATGGCCCAGTCCAACTCCTCCAGACTCGGATTTCTGGCGCTTATCATTGCCTTATGCATCGTACAGGGAGTTGTTCCAAATTCTCTTACTTTCGAGTCTCTTAGCCCTGCCATTAATTTGGCATACATCAGGAAGAATTGTTGGAACTCGGATGATCCCATGATCACTTTTCTGGGGACCCACATGACTAGGGCTCGGGGACCCTCAGATACTTCTGCTCCAGCTCCACCAGCTCCCGCACCAGCACCTTCCAGCCCCTCTGCTCAGAGCACAGAGATTTTAGTGCTGATGCTGCAGAGCCTTCACCATGGCTTATGCCTGGTGATGCAGAGCATTCATGACCTGGATCAGCATCAACCCATTATGAGCATGGAGGATTTCATGGCTCAGGTGGCCTAGCCAAGAGTCCAGCCTTCTCCTTTGGGGGGAGGTGAGGCTCCTATAGCCCAGGAGCTGCAGCCAGAGCCAGAGGCGTCACCATAGGCCAAGGCAAAGGCTGAGGAGACACCAGAGGACACTCCTGCTGCCACACCCACCGAGGACACAAATTATGTAGCTGATGTGGCGGTAGTACAAAGCTCCTAGGACCCCTGGCCCACTCCAGCACAAGACATATCTTAGCCAGTCCAGGATGCTTCCTCCTAACCTCATGACGAGCCCACACAGGCACAAGAGAGCTGAAGACAGGACTTATTTATTTTTCCGTCATTTAGATTCAATTTTTACATTCCAGTTTTAGTCTAGTTATTTATTTATTTAACAAAATTTATAGCTTTTTGAATAGTTTACATTTATGTGCACAATGGATTGTGTTGGTTTGAAATTTTGGTGTTTGTGATTGGTTTTGAATTTGATCGATTGCATGACTTGAGTGAATCACAATATTAAATCACGTGCTTTGAATAAGTATGCAGTAATTAGAAGAGAAAGAACATGAATTAGGGGCGTGAGTGAAAATGTTAGTTTGTTTGACAGGTAAATTGTGAAGGTAATCATTAGCCATAACCTAGTGAGTTGTGTGAACCTTAATTGTGAGAGAATGACTAACATTGAGTACCGATTTTTGCATGAATCTCTGAATACTGAATGAATGCATGATTTTGAAAATTATGAAGGTCTTGATTGATTGAATTAACCACTTAGCCAAATAGCTTACCATGTTTGTGAAGGTCGTGATTGATTGAATAAACCACTTAGCCAAATAGCTTACCATGTTCATGAATGATGACTTTTTTTGCACCCATGTTGAGCTTAGATATGATTGATTGAGTTGAACCCTAAGCTAGTTGAATTATAATCTCCATCTACCTTTCTTTAGGTTGTAGGAGAGTATCGTGGTTCAAAGCAAATTCGTCCCAAATTTGGGGGAAGATATTGGGTGATGATAATTGTGGTAAGACAAGTAACAGCCACACAAGAAAATTATGTAAAGAAGCAATAAGTAAAAATTGCTAAAATAAAAAAAAAAAAAGTTTTGAGAATAAGCAAGTTTGTGTGTTGTTGCTTAAGCTAAGTGCCTTATGATTGTGGCATTTCAATAGAAGCTGGGAATGAAAGGAAAAGAGTTGATCTTAGGATGAATGCTCTATTAGAACCTAAATTTTGCATCCTAGAAAATCCATGAATTGTTTGTAGCCCAGCCTCATTACAAGCTAAGAAAGTCCTTCAGATTCAATTTGTGTATTTGTGATTGTATGGCATGAGATGAAATGCAAAAGTTGAGACTTGTGTTGGTTGTTGATTTGAAGAATTACCTTAAACACTTGTGTTTATGAGAGAAACTGTGACCGCGAGGATTAGGCTTGATGAACCTTCCTTGATACATGTCTTGCTTGCTAGCTTATTCCCCTTATGCTGCTTAATGATCATGTTCATATCTTTAAAATTCTGCATATCTTTATGAAGGGCTATTGGTTGAAGTATTGCTTGTCACTTGTGTTATGTGATTGAATGCTTTAGAACAAACACATTTCTTTTGAGTAACCACTGTGAATTTTGTCACTTAAGGACAAGTAAATTGTTATTCCTTTGCTTGAGGACAAGCAAAAATGTAAATTTAGGGGAGTTAGTTAGTCATCATTTAGACTAACTTTTGTATTGAATAGTTACATGAAACTAGCCTTTTCCCCCAATTTATAGGTCTTTTTGTAGGAATTGTACATATTTTCATGTTTAGTTTGATTTTATACAATAGATACACCCATTTTGTGAATTAATGTTGAAACCACTTCAATTTATGGGTCTTTTAGGTTTTATGCGCTTAGCGAGTAACATCCGCTAAGCAAGGCATGCAGCTTGCTTAGTGTGTTGGGAAACCCTAGAAGAGGATCAGTCAGACATGTGCTCGCCCAGCGCACCGCAAGCTCGCCAAGCGGGTCGTTTGTCTCTTCTCGCGCTCAGGGCGCCCAGCTCGCTAAGCCAAAATTCACTTACTCTTGCTTAGCGAGCCAATCTTGCTAAGCGAGCCTTCAGGATCTGAAACGTCAAGGAGCCTTTAAAACACTGAAGTTGGCGGAAACTATAAGGGAAGAGTTGAAAAAATAGAGCCAAGGGAGAAGCTAAAGCGACAGAAATGAAGCCACCAAGAGAGTCTAGGTTAAAGGAGTGAGATTAGGGTTCTAGAGGTTGAAGGAGACATCCTCAACCCTCATTAGCCATTTTCTTCCTTCAAAATCTAACCTTTATATTGAAAGCTCATTACTTGTAATGGAAGGCTAAACCTCTTGGTTAGGGAGTTCTGCTGAACCTTTGATGTAAAATTCTCTTACTATCTATTTAATGTTGTTTTTATGTGTTCATTGCTTCTGTCAATGCTTATTTTTGCATGCTTGTGGCTTGATCACCTATTTGTATGTATAGTTAGGATTTTTAGTACTGGGAAGTACTTTAAAGCCTTAGAACTTGATAGAGCAAGCTAGAAAACTGTATGTCTAGGAATGGAGTGCAGCGATCTAGTCCATCTTATGCTGTAAACTTAATGCAACTCTTTTAGGCTAAGTTTGTTGAGGGATCAAGGACGAGGTTTAAAGAGAGTTAGGCCCATTCACTCGAGGGATTTTGGTTTGGATAATTTCTCAGCATAAGAACACTAGGATAGCATTAAATAGAGAAAAGCCTTTAGCAACATCAAGGTAGATTCAGTAGAACAACCCAACGCTTTTTACTTGACTATTTTTACTTCTGAAACCGTAGATATTTAGTTTACAGTTAACTAGATTTTCATACAAAAACCCAACTTGTTATTCACTTGCTTTCAGTTTATACAAACAAATGTTTGTTCACTGGATATACAATTTTCTGAGTGAAACAAATTCTCTGTGGATACGATACTCGATTCTTACTATTTTATTTACTACTTGAGCAAATCGATACACTTGCCGACGCATCATGAACACACAGTAAAGCATTTAGAATTTATAACAAAAGAACTATGATCA
This sequence comes from Glycine max, assembly GCF_000004515.6. Taxonomy (NCBI): domain Eukaryota; kingdom Viridiplantae; phylum Streptophyta; class Magnoliopsida; order Fabales; family Fabaceae; genus Glycine; species Glycine max. The sequence goes on along the minus strand of NC_038248.2, from coordinate 29,930,122 downwards.
TTGAAGAATCTATCCATGTTGCTTGATCATTGAAGAATCTATCCATGTTGCTTTTGATGAAACTAACCCAATTTTTCCAAGAAAGGATCCTCTAGATGATATTTCAGATTCTTTAGAAGGAATGCATATTCATGGTGAAGAGCACCAAGGCAAAGGAAAAGGAAATGATGAAGACCTTCAAATTGATGTAACAAAAACAAGTGCAGATCTTCCAAGAGAGTGGAGAACTTCTAGATACCATCCTCTTGACAACATCATCCGTGATATATCAAAAAGGGTAACAACTAGGCACTCTCTGAAAGATATTTGCAATAATATGGCTTTTGTTTCTTTGATAGAACCTAAAAATTTAAAAGAATCCATAATTGATGAACACTGGATTATAGCTATGCAAGAAGAGTTAAATCAATTTGAAAGAAATAAAGTTTGGGAATTAGTTGAGAAGGCTGATGATCATCCAGTTATAGGAACAAAATAGGTATTTAGAAACAAATTAGATGAACATGGAATAGTAATTAGAAATAAGGCTAGACTAGTAACCATAGGATACAATCAGGAAGAAGGCATAGATTATGAGGAAACATATGCTCTAGTAGCCAGATTAGAATGTTATTAGCCTTTGCTTCCATAATGAATTTTAATCTTTACCAAATGGATGTGAAGAGTGCCTTTTTGAATGGCTTTATCCAAGAAGAAGTATATGTAGATCAACCCCCTGGCTTTGAAAACTCAGAAAAGCCTAATCATGTCTTTAAACTGAAAAAGGCTTTATATGGCTTAAAACAAGCTCCTAGGGCAAGGTATGAACGTCTGAGTAAATTCCTTTTAGAAAAGGTTTTTTCAAGAGATAAGGTTGATACTACCCTTTTTATTAAAAGAAAGTTGAATGATATATTGTTAGTACAGATCTATGTTGATGATATCATTTTTGGGTCCACTAATGATTCTCTTTGCAAAGAATTTTGTGAAGATATGGAAAATGAATTTGAAATGTCAATGATGGGTGAGTTAAATTTTTTTCTTGGGCTCCAAATCAAGCAAACAAAGAATGGAATATTTATCAATCAATCAAAATATTGCAAAGACCTGATTCACAGATTTGGGATGGAAAATGTTATACAAATGGCTACTTCAATGAGTATTGCTTGCTATTTGGATAAGGATGAAATCAGTCAGTCAATAAACATTAAGAAATATCGAGGTATGATTGGATCTCTTCTTTATTTATATGGTATGATTGGATCCATTAGGCACTATTAATCTAGGATTATGGTATTCTAAAAATTCCACTTGCAATCTAAAAGGATACTCTGATTCTGATTTTGCTGGTTGCAAAACTGATAGAAAGAGCATTAGTGGAACCTGTCATTTCATTGGCTCTACTCTAGTTTCATGGCATAGTAAGAAACAAAATAATGTTGTTTTATCCACTGCTGAGGCAGAATATATTTCTGCTGGCAATTGTTGTACACAGATACTTTGGATGAAACAACAACTTTTTGACTATGGAATAATTATTTATCATATTCCCATTCGATGTGATAACATAAGTGCAATAAACCTATCTAAAAATCCTGTTCTGCACTCAAGAACCAAGCATATTGAGATTAGGCATCATTTCTTGAGAGATCATGTTCAGAAAAGGGATTGTGTACTAGAATTCGTTGACACAAAGAATCAGTTAGCCGATATCTTTACAAAACCTCTCCCCAAAGAAACCTTCTTTACTATTAGAAGAGAATTAGGACTCCTAGAAATCAATGACTTAGATAAGTAGTTAATTTGCGTGATTATTATTTTCTTTTCTTATGATTGTTAATTTTTTATTGTCCTTCATAATTGAACTTGCTTTTGATGATTATTGTTGATTGTGGTTTAATGATTGTCTTTGCTTGAGTTTTGATTGTCTTTGATGACTATCTTTTGATAAGTATTGATTGCTTATTATTGTTGATAAATTGTTCTTGCCAATTTTTTATTGCCTTTTGATAAATGTGTTTAAGAGCTTCGATGTGTGTTTTGATTGTATACTTTGATTGGTGATTGTTGTTGATGAATGTTATATTGAGTAAGTAGGTTTTGTGAGAGAAAAATAGTTAGTTTTTAAGCCAAAATCTATTATTTTAGGGTCTGGTAATCGATTACCACTCCCTGTAATCGATTACCATAGCATAGGCTTTGTAATCGATTACTAGAGGCTTGTCGGTAGTTATAGGATAAGCCTGTAATCGATTACCATGAGCTGTAATCGATTACAGCTCGTCCCTGCCTATAAAAGTTCCTTTCCTCCTCCTTCTCTTTGACGGTGCCCAACCCTCTCCAAACTTCAAATCCTCATAACTTTCTCGTTTCTTTGCCAAATCACTCCAAACAAAGCTCAATTTTCTACTTTTTAAATTCTCTTCAAAGCCCACCGATCAAAATTTGTTGAAACAAGCTCAAATGGCATAATCCTCGAAGAAGAGAAAGGGATCCTCCTCCACCACCATCGCTGTAGGCCAACACCGCCACGACACATCCGGTGACCCACCAGCACCAAATCCTTCTTCCTTTTCATCTCCCAGGTCATTAACTCTGTTTTCTTCCGATGACTAGCATCAAAGGTATTATTCCCAATTCTCCAATTGTGTTATTCTTGACCCTAAGTATTTAGATGTTGAATTCTTTGATGGTGAAACATTTGATTGCTACCAAGTGTTTCAAAATTCTAAATTAGTTCAATTTATGTCTCTGAAATTGCCATATTATCCTTAATTAGTTAGAGTCTTTTACAATAATCTACAAATTCAGGATGGAGTCATTTGTCTGAGGTGCATCAAATCCCTATTATTATTGATCAATTCCTATTTTATTCTCTAACTAAACTGAGCAGTCAGGGTGTTCCTTTTGAGGGCACTCTAGTTGATGACTGGAAACATGTTTATTCTAGTCATGATGCTCATAAAATGGTTTGCACTAACCATGCTGATATGACCGACAGATTGCTGGCTGGGTCATTTACCTTTGAGTGTCGCATCATGCACTATATTCTTTGTCGAATTTGGCTTCCTAGGTCCACCAATCTTTCTTAGGCCTCTAAGGAGGGTTTAATCTTGTTATGGGCTCTTCAAACTAGTCGTCAAATTGACTGGGCTCATCTTGTTAGGTATCGAATAAATAAGGCATTACGGGCCAATGCACCTCTTCCGTATCCTCATCTTGTTACTTTGTTTCTTCACCATTTCAATGTTCCTTTAGAAGATGAACCTTTTGTTAAGGTTAACAAATCTTTTGCTATTGGTGCTAGCGCTCTTACATCTTTCGGATACCGAAAAGATATGGATGGCCAATGGGTGCGTAAGCAAGACCTGCCACCACCCATTCCTGATGAAAGTACACCGTCTCCACCACCACAATGGGATACTTCTTCCTTCTTATTAATTGAAGTCCTCACTAAGCTACGGGATCTTAGAGCTTTTGTCAGTGATCTCTTTGATGCAATGGACTCCTGTATCACGCATCTTGAAGACTATCATACCCTAATTTCGTCCGGGGATTATTATTTGATGATATACAACCTTTGATTGGCCGCTTCGAGACACTTGGCGTCCTTTTTTGCACAATGAATGAAGTCCCGAGACGTGTCAGAAATCAAAAGGAAGCAGGCTTGCGCAATCCGTGAAATTTCGTAATGTGGCGGAAATCGAAAAAAGGTGTTTTTGCGCAATCCGTAAGTTTCCGTAACTTCTTCGAAAGCTAAAAAAGAGTAAATACATAATCCGTAAGGATTCGTAACCTTGCGGAAGAAAAATAAGTATCGTTACGATATTCGTGAAGTTTCGTAACGTTACGGAAAAAGAATTACCAAAAAAATAGAAGGGGTGCATTTAGTAAAAAGGGGGGTACAAATAGCAATCTGGCCCACTTGGGCCTTCCAGATCCTTCCTCAAGAAGGTTGTTGCTTCTGGAGGAAGCAACCTTGCTCACCTGGACGAGCTGAGCTTGCCTGGGCGAGCTGGGTGGCAAGCTCCTCCCCTATTTTGCTATAAATAGAGGGAGGAGTGAAGAAGAAAAGGGTTCAGCCTTCTTGGCACTTCTCCCTCTCTCGAAATTACTGAGGAAAATTATTTCCGTGAAGAAAATCCAAGCCGAGGCGCTTCCGTAGCGTTTCCGTAACGTTTCTGTGAGTAATTATGCGAAGATTCTCGACCGTTCTTCAACATTCATCGTTCGTTCTTCGTTTTCTTCAGTCTTCAACGGGTAAGTACCTCAAACCGAGCTTTTCAATTCATTCTATGTACCCGTGGTGGTCCACACTTTGTTTCATGTATTTTTATTCTCGTTTTCATTTGCTTTTTACACCCCCTTTTGACGTGCTTAAGCCATTTATTTAAGTCATTTCTCGCCTAATCTAAAAATAAAATAAATTTCCACCGATCGTTTAATTTGTATCATCCGTTAATTTCGGTTAAAATGAATTTCGACCGTTCGGTCGTGCCGTAACCACGTTGTAAATCAAAAAAGAGGCAAAATAATAATATAATAATAAAAAAATACCTTTTAGTAAAGTAAAGCGAAAAATCAATCGGACGTTTTCTCTTTGGGATTTCTCATTCTTAATTGAATTGACTAATAACTATAGTGAAACTAAGGCTAAAATCAAACTCGCCTAGTCAAGCTCGTCCACAAAAATAGGTTTTTGAAAGTTTATCATTTCAGTTTCTTACCAAGTAAAATGGATCATTTTTAAGGTCCAACGCCTTAAAATGATCACCTCTCAAGTAAAAAGAATCGCTTGATTCACGCTTAAGAAAGAACTACGTAGGTCTGATTTTCTCTCCAAAGGAGGGTACGTAGGAACAAAATCCCCGCTTTTGTCGACCTCAAAAAATAAAAAGAAATAAAAGTTAAGGTAACATAATTTCCACAAATCTAAAAAAATAGGTTGTTGTCCTTTGAGACAAACGTGAGAGGTGCTAATACCTTCCTCAAGCGTAAATATAACTCCCGAACTTAGAATTTTTATTTTGACCGGTTTCCTTCGGTTTTCCTGACGTTTTCCACAAATAAACTTTGGTGGCGACTCCGCGCATCTTTCCTCCTTTGGAAAGCGCACCCGTGAGTCTCGCCCTCGCTCGCCCGCGAAGGGCACGTTGCGACAAAGACGATATGAGTTTCATCCGACGTTGCTTTGATCCATCTGTCGATTCTTAGATGTTTCTAGTATTCTAAGTCCTTGATTCTCTAGACATTTTTACTATTTTGCCTTGTATTTGGCTTTAGTTATTTAGTACTTTGGTTAATTTTGTGTTTTAATTTTGATGTTTTGCATTTGGTTGCTCTTTGCTTTGGATATTTAGTTTGTGATTTAATTTGCTTTGGATATTTAGCCTTTGCTTGGCTTATGATTTGCTTTGGTTATCTAGCCTTTGGTTGATCTTGCTCTGATTACGTTTTTGGATGAGTTGTGCTAATTACTCTAGATATTTTTGTGGATTTGATATTTTTCTCTGGTCTTTTTGGCTTTTTGATGTTTCCAAAGGGGGAGAGAAACTAAGGGGTAGATCTTATCTAAAAACTAGGCAATAAACTGCAAATTTAAGGGGGAGTAAGGATGAGTGCACGCATTCACTGTTAGAAAATATGCTTTTTACATCGGTTATTTATGACTTTCTACATCGGTTTTTAACCGATGTTAAAAGTATTATCGTTAACATCAGTTTTTAAAATCAAAGTTAACGAAAAATTAACAACATCGATTATTTAAATAACCGATGTTATATGATAAGCATTACACCCAAAAAAATGTATGAATGTATACAGTTGACATCGGTTTTCATAGAAAACCGATGTTAACGTATATGTTAACATCGGTTCTTATAGAAAACTGATGTTAACTTCCAAATGTTAACATCAGTTTAAGTAAAAAACCGATGTTGACGTATAAGTTAACATGGGTTTTTTACTTAAATCGATGTTAACATTTTTGATATTAACATCGATTTTTAAAAAAAATCGATGTTGTTTTTAGGATTTTTTTTAAATAATATGTTTGTTTTTACGAAAAACCCAAAATTTCACCTGTAAATATAAAATTAGACCACACAACTCATTATATATCATTTGCATTCTGCTTTCAAACAGGTTTTAGCAGAAAGCTAGCTAGTAAACCATCAATCGTAAAACATCAATTGATATTTATTAATAACTATCAACAAAGATTATTCAATGTTAAAATGAAACAACAATTGTAAAAAATGTAATGCAAGCTATAGTAAACTAATTAAGTAACCTAAAGTTACATAGTTCCCTAACATCCTAAGTTTGATTTCTAACTTTGAGATAGTACTGCGCCCACTGGATGCGAAGCGCCTTTAATCTCTCTACTTCCAATGGTCTAACATCATTAAAATACTGCATGATGAAATAAAAGGTAAGTTAATAATGAAATACCAATGATAAGAAAATCAACTTTGTTTGAAATACACAATTACCGTTTCCCAATTATTCCTGAAAGTTCCTAAGATTATCGTGGACATCCAGTGCATGACGTAATAGCCACACTCAGTGGTTCTTTTTTGTCTATTACACTAAATACATAATGAAATTTGGATATTAAATGTTAAGTACAATTAGTGTACACACACATAAGCAGTATATATAAGTAGAAGTTTTATTTAAATCTCGTACCTTAACAACAATCCACCTAGCACCAGCCTTGGATTTAGGTTGTGGAGTATCATCAAGTCCTTTCAAAGCACTATTGAATACAAGGAAAATTAAAATATTGATGTTGTTCAGTTATGCTAATGCAAATGTATTGAAAAACAACATGGACATGTTAATTATTCCTTTATGGTAGTTGTCTGGCCTGTTATGCAAGAAACAAAACTAGACAACAAGGTTTTTCTTAGGCAAAATGACGACCATTTGCCAGTGTCCGCTGCAGTGGAGACGAATATGGGTTATTGTAGTATTATACATTATTTAAATTCAGTTGTTCAGTTTGACTTACCCATTCAGGTAGGCTCCAAGGTAGACATTGCGTTTTGAACTCTGTATCTAACTCTTCATGTAACTTTTCGATTCAAATTGTGATTGCCCAGATCTCTGAATGGACTGTGGCTCGAGGAATCCATACACATCGGAATTCCCTGATCACATACTTGTCTCAGTCAGATGCCTGTTGTCATTAAGAGAAAGTTAATTATATATGAATTTAAAACAATAACTTAGGTAATTAACAATAATGTAAATTGACTTACAAAATCCACAACTGTATAACAGATATGCTGAGACATTGACCACCGTGTGCAATTTCAGAGAGATCTTCATGCTTGATGTACAACAGGAAGTCTTGATTAAACACCCCGAACACAGTAACATCCCACATAACCTGGAGAGGCTTCAAGAAAAGTTGTGGGATGGTCAATGTCATTAGATATAGGGGATCATCGACCTCATGATCCGTCCTATCTGGTGGTTTTGCTGGAGACACAACTACCTGTTTATAAAACATAGTTAATTAACATAATTTAATTACAAGGAACAATTCAATTGACAAAAAAGAAGCATATAATGAGAGTAAAATACATGTTCTGATACATGCTTCATGAGATGTGTTGGCCAAGCAAGGAAGGTGTTAAGTGTCTGCCCCACTAAAATAACCTCGTCAGTGGGTATAGGAATGGGAGCCTCTGCATCTTTAACCTCCTCAACACCTACCTTGACTTGGCCATGCAACAAAGGGATGTGTGAACCATTGTGGATCCCTCATAAACTCTTCCTAGGGCAACCAAGCGAGAAGGATTGTCTTCGATGTACAACCGGCATTTGTCTGAGTCACCCGTCTCTGGATCGGTCGGTGAGGGATCAACACAACTCCCCTTTGTGCTAACACGAGCAGTTGAGGGACCAACCTCAGGCTCCAAAGGCCGTGCAAGTCCATGTGATTGGATCTGTGATTGCAACTGGGACTGCATCTGGTTGAAGGATAACATCAACTGCTGAGTCACTTTTTTTGTGATCGACTCCTCCAGCTGGTCCCTGATTTGTTGAGTCAGTTGCTCCAGTTCTTCGGGAGGCATGGAGGAGGAACTGCAGGAGCTTCATGGAGCCGATCCGAAGTATTGCTTGATGGTGACATTGGCTCCAGCAACACGCACACACCCAGGGTGTTCTGGTCGCCCAATGGAAGTAGTCAGGAGATCCTGACATCCATGGGTGACAAACGAACCCTATGATGCCTGTTCCTCCAAAGAATTCTGTATAGAACACATATATTTGTCCAAGGCATTCACAGAATAAACAAAGATAATTACAATTTTTAATTGAAAATGACTTACAATCTTGTCAATGATTTCCTTTGCTGCCTCATACGTCATCTGCCCAGTTTTCTTGGTGCGGGCCATCTTCCACTTCACGTGTCGTCTGATGGGAGATGGAGGGTCAATGATGCCCATAGTGCTTCCAGTCTGAGTAGCTTCCTCCGGTCTTTTCTTTGTATTCTCATCCATGAGCTTATGTTCTAAATATTCATAACCCCCACGAGACAACACGTGTAAGGCAATGTTTTGCTTCTAGATGGCCTGTGCCTTTTTCCGCACATCCTGCAAAAATCGAACATTAATGAAAATCATTACTACAATGAATTATAAGAAGTGAATTTTTTGTGGAAAACAATTAAAATGACAAAGAACATACCTCCCACGAGGGGTCTCTGCGGGTCAGACAAAACTAGGCCCATTTCTCCTTGCTAATGCTTTATTTTTCACAGACAATGTCGTCCACACCGTCCTTGTCGGCTACAAGTGCCTATTTCCTCATCAAATCAGATTTAAACTGCCTCTACCACTCATCGACAGTCTTAAGAACTTTCTTCTTTGTCCTACTGTCAAAAGCTTCAAGGATTTCAAATTTCGCCTGACAAACAATAAATTATGTTTTATTGTTAGTAAATTATAAATTTTGGCTAATAAAGAAAATCAAAGAAGAAAACTAAAATACTTGAATATCCTCCCATATCAAATCCTTCTGAGCAACAGGGACTTCCTTCCAAGTGTCGTATGTCACGTCGACCTTATCACGAGCGACAATCCCCAAATATGTTCTTAATTTCTTCTTAAGGGGACCATCGGCCTTGCCGATCACAAGATCGACGAGGACCACTGGTCTCTCTGCCCCATGTGGTCTAGTGGCCAAGGATCATAGCCGTGTGGCTTTGTGTGTCCGCTTCAAGGTAGACGGAGACTCTAATGCTACTGCAGGAGGAGGAGGAGGAGGAAGAGGCGAGGCAGGTGGAGTAGCCATGGTTCTGTAAAGAGAAACACTTGAGTTAGTTAATATTATCAAAAAATTGAATCATATATGTAAATCAATTTACCAAAATCAAATACATAATTAGAAAATTACATTAGATGGTGTTAATTAATTCTCCTTCATCGTGATCATTACGATTAGCATGAACGTCGTCAACTTCTTCTTCTCCGACGATGTTAGGAGTCATTTGTGTGGACAAAGGACTAACATAAGTGTCCATGTATGAATCATCATCTTCTACATTAACACCAATAGTTTTCCCGTGTAGAACCACGCACCACCTTTCATCACAAGGGTCTTGCACATAAAGTACCTGTTTAGCTTGTTTTGCCATGATGAAAGGGTCATTGTGGTAAGCTAGTTTCTTTAGGTCTACCAACGTAAATCCTACATCATCGGTCTGCACACCGGTGTTGCTATCAACCCATTTACATTTGAAAACACATACAGTAAATTTGACATAGTTAAGCTCCCAAATTTCATCAATGAACCCAAAGTAAGGGATGGAAGCTGCACAGGGATTGTCATCATGCATACTTGCAAAATGTTGAGATTTAGCCCTTACGGTGACCCTGCTGTTTTGCATTGTACTTTTGTCGTCTTGTGCTTTTGTGTAAAAGGAATAGTTGTTTATGTCGTATCCTTGCCAAGTTATAACATTTTTTTAGGCCAATCTGCTAGCTTTCTTAATGTTTCTGAAGCATTTTCATCAGCAAAGATTGTATCTTTAAACCAATCAGAGAAAGTCTTGTTATGCTTTTTCAAGACCCAATTCATTGACATTTTTGGATTATTTTGTTTGACTAAAGCTTCATGCTGAAGTATGTATGGAAAAACTTTATTACTGTTGTTTAACCCATACAGGTGAGCTTGTAACAAATCTTCTACACTTGGAGTGATAACATGCAGTCCTCTTGAACCCTTACCACCCATTCTGTCGTCATGGCGAGACTCAGGAAGGCCGACAAGTTTATCCTTTTCAATGTACTCTGAACAAAATTCAATGGCTTATTCTGCAATATACCTTTCAACAATAAATACTTCTTAACGATGCAGATTCTTGGTATACCCTTTTAAGATCTTTATGTATCACTCAACCGGGTACATCAACCGCTAATAAGCAGGACCACAATATTTGATTTCTCTGACCAGATGAACAATTAAGTGAATCATGATGTCAAAGAAAGTAGGAGGAAAATACATCTCCAACTGGCACAGTATAATTGCAGCCTCATTTTCCAGGTCATCAAACTTGACAGGATCAAGGACTTTGCTACATATTACATTGAAGAAAAGAACAGGCGAGTTATGGCTAACCTGACTTTGTTAGGCACAATGTCTCGTATGGCCACGACTAACAATTGTTGCATCAACACGTGACAATCGTGAGACTTTAACTCTACCACCTTAAGCTCCTTCAACTGCACAAGACTCTTAATATTTGAACAATATCCTTGTGGGACTTTGACCCAGCGCAGACACTGACAAAAACTTATCTTCTCCTTTCTGGACAAAGTATGACAAGCTAGAGGCAAGTATATTTTTTTGCCATCAGACCTTGGATACAACTGCGATCGTATACCCATGTCAGCTAGATCTTGACGGGTCTTCAGACCATCTTTCGTCTTGCCTTGAATGTTAAGGAGTGTCCCAATGGCATTGTCACATACATTTTTCTCCACATGCATAACATCAATACAGTGTCTAACATCTAGATCAAACCAATACGGAAGATCAAAGAAAATGGACCTATTCTTCCATATGCAAGTCTTACTTTTATCCTTCTTTTTGGTCTTTCCAAATACAGTATTCAGGTGTTGAACCCGCTGGAAGACTTGCTCACCAGTCAATAGTATCGGTGCAGTTTCATGCTCTTGACTTCCATTAAATGCTTTTTTCAATCGCTTGTAAGGGTGATGAGGTTTTAGAAAATGCCGATGCCTAGTGTAGATTGTTTTTCTACCATGTTTCAGTTGTATGTAGCAAGTGTCTTCTTCACAGATGATGCATGATGACCCTTAACACTGTAACCGCTTAGATTCCCATATGCTGGAAAATCATTAATGGTACAAAAAAGCATTGCACGCATTTGAAAAGTCTCCTTGTGAAACCCATCAAACAATAAAACCCCCTCATCCCACAACTTTGTCAGGTCTTCAATCAACAGACTTAGATAAACATCAATGTCATTTCCTTGCTGTCTTGGGCCCAATATCATCATAGACAACATCATGTATTTTTGCTTCATGTACAACCAAGGAGGCAAATTGTAAATTACTAGTAGAACTGGCCATGAACTGTGTTGACTGCTTAAATTGCCATATGGATTCATTCCATCACTGGCTAGTCCAAGCCTAAGATTTCTTGCCTCTTTGCCGAAATCCAGATACAAACGATCAATCTTCTTCCACTGGGAGCAGTCAGTCGGATGATGGACCATTCCATCAGAGTTTCTCCCATTTGCATGTCAGGTAAGGTCTTTTGCATCATCTGCATTAGCAAAAAGACACTTACACCTTGGAATGATTGGAAGATACCAGAACACCTTCTCTGGAGGGCCCTTCTTTGAGTTTTCATTAGAACTGCAGTCCTCATCATCCTTCACTTTCTACCGTGATACCCCACACCTAAGGCATTTGGACATTTCTTTAAATTCATGCATGTATTGTATGCAATCATTAGGGCAAGCATGAATCTTCTGATACTCCATACCCATCGGGCACAGTATCTTCTTGGCCTGATAGTAACTTTTAGGCAACGTGTTTTCCTCTAGAAGCAGATCGTGCACTACTTGAAGTAGTGAACTAAAGCTTTTGTCACTCCACCCATATATGGCCTTGATATTAACCAGACTTAACACCGCCGACAACAACGTCAAGGAATTCTTGCACCCCGTATACAAAGGCTTCTTTGAATCACTATGTAATCCTTCTTACATAGAGGCGTGTGCTTGTTGAAAATACTCTTGTCCAAGGTCACGAATCATATCCTCCATGTGATCTCCAATTTCTACATCAAGCGGTTCAGATTGGGACCCACTCTACATGTCTATCAATTCACCATGTCATATCCATGTTGTGTAATTATTCTTAATCCCATCACACAATAAATGCTCTCGTATGTCATCTAGTATTTGTCGTCTTCCGTTCAAACAATTGATGCAAGGACAATAATATTTTCCATCTTCATCCGGTCGACTTCTTTCTGAAGCAAATTGCAAGAATTGCTCGACGCCTTCCTCATATTCTGTGCTGATGCGACTTTCATTCATCCGACTTCGATCCATCTAAGTAATAACTCTATGATACTCACAAGTTATTCGATGCATGAAAATCTCACTTTTTTATTATAGGTGTGGCCCTATCCCATTAAGGAAGACTGTCTTTTATGGTAGCTTCATACGTCAGGGTTAATTCTATTTTGTTTAATTTGACAAAATTTCGGCAGCATTTCGCATTGGTCTCCAAGAACGCGACATGACATCGGTGAAATTAATTTCCCGATAATCAAGTATGCACTCAGAGAACAACTAGAAATGCATTGTACCGAAATTTAATCAAATTAAACAAAATAATGTTAACCTTAACACATGAATCTACCATAAAAATATCAATCTTCCCAAACTATCCAAATGGATAATTCAAGATTGAATACAATGATTAATGCAAAATGTCCACAAGAATCATTGCATTCAGTCTCAAACGGGAATCTAAGGTTCTCTCATCATGAACACAATTTGTATATCATATATCATTTGTCTTTAATGGTAGTGAACAAGTAATAAAAACATTAATTGGTAACAAACATTTGTACCTGTGATGATGAGCAACACGGTCCAAAATGAAAGCAAGAATCCAATAAATAACTCAATCACCACCTAAATCAATCATCATTCTGAAAAATAGATATAAATATGTGACAATGAGTAAGCTATACAAATTGACTAAATACCAAGTGTTACTATCCTCTAATCTACTAAATCTAGTGTTTCTTGGAGCAGTATGATTAGGAGCTATGATACAAATGGCTTGAATTGTACTTGACTGGGATAACTAGTTAGTGATTAGGAGCTATGATATAGATTGGCCCTCAAAGAGCCCAATTTGATTCCATGCAAAAAGAATCTAGCTAGTTTTTCTCTATCTTATGTGACTGGGGCTGCACTTTGATTTATTATTGGCATATATGTTTGTTTTCCCTTCACATTTGCATCCCGTAATATGGGTAGCTTCTGCTTGAGTTATAGCATAAGATAAATGTTATAGCATCGATATATGTTAGAGCATGGTGATATAGAGTTATGCATAGGATATAAGGTAGCGATAATAAGGTAGCTTCAATATATGTTAGAGCATGGTGATATACAGTTAGCTGCTTGTTTTCTGCCATTTATTTATTGTAATATCACTAAATATAAGGTAGCCTAATTCATAGGACTACCATATCTTAGTCAAGGTGCTACAACCCACAAGTGGGGTTAATGTCAGGAAATTACAATATTTTATCCATCTTTCATATGTTGATTATATAAAATGCAGAATTCTAAACATGAAGTAACTTGTTCAGTGGCAGTAGTCATTTTGCTAGTCTGGAACTATAAAATATAAATTAGATATCCTAAAGCTTCTTAGTATTCAATGGGGCTTACCATGTAGCTATTGTTTCTCACTTCTCAGCTTTCATGTTTAGTTATGTATTACTTGAGTAATTGTTTTGTAAAGAATTTAGTCCAAATACAGAAAATTATACATGTTATAACTTATATGTTAAGGCAGATAGGAGTTGCTCTTGGAATAGAAGTTGATGACAAAATGTCACAGCACGAGTGTTATGAATATTTTGGTCCAGATTATACCCTTCATGTTTCCCCAAGTAACATGGAAAACAAGAATTCCCATCATTTACTTGAAGAAATTAGATCTAAAGTACGTGAAAATCTTTCCAAGCTGCAGCATGCTCCTAGTGTCCAATTTCAGGAAAGGCCTCCTGATTCTGATCTTGGAGAGGTAAACCTCTACTTCCTTATATTTTACTTTATAGGAGTATATTTGTTTGATAGATTTTTTTTCCTTTCTTAGCTTCTATGTATAAGATTAACTACAGTTAATTGTACTAGTATAGTTAACTAACTAGAGTCAATTGACAGAGTTAGTTGTACTACTATAGTTCATGAGGCTTTTTATTGTCATCATAGACACAATGATGGCTATGTTCCTACTCAGCCTATTGATCATACCAGCCAGTATCCTAATCAAAATCAGTCTCAGACCTCTGCTAATCCCAATCAAAATAGTACCAAAGTCAGAGTCAGAACCCTAATTACTATCAGACATAGCTGTCTGAATTCTATTTGGTCTAATCTTAGGTCTCTAAAGAGGTTCTTCTTAAAGGGATGGTAGGTTTTGATGGCCTCTATAAATTCCTTGATTTGCTTTAGTAAGCTAAACAACAACTCAATCCCTCTTTCACTATCAATACCATTTCTTCTGCTGGCTCAGAACCTGTGCCAAGTGCTTATTCTCCATATTTTGTTTCAACTAGTGTAAATAGAATCAGTCCTAATGTGTCACATGTCAATACTCTTTCTAATAGTGATCTTTCTTTTGCCACTTGGCATTCCAGATTAGGTCACCCTAGTGGTGATACTATGAAACTTGTATCCAAGTTGTGTAATATACCCATTATAAATGAAACATGTTCTGATTTTTTCTCTCACTGTTGCATTGGTTTAGTTGGCTTTATTTGTTAAAAAGTAAATCTGAGACTCATAATTTGTTCAAATAGTTTCACACTTTAGTTAAAACTCAATTCAATTTACCTATAAAAGCTTTTGAGTCTGATTGTGTATGTGTGTGTTGGGGGGGGGGGGGTTAGTATAGGCCCTTCATTATTGCATAACTTGGTGTGCAACATAGATTGATCTATCCCCACACCCATCATCATAATGGTTGGACTTGGACTTCTCTTTATTTGGTGGGATGTCCAGCAATTAGAGCTGCTAATATAGACACAACAACAGTTGGAGCAACCTATGTTGCAGGATTAGCTATTGGGATTTAGAAAGAAGATTATCTTTTCAATACTGAGGACAAGTTGAGACATGGATAAAAGACATTTATCTACTCCTCCATGGATAGATTAACATCATTATATTTTAGTTAATTCCAGTGAACTTGATGCAATCCTACCCCGCAAGGGCATTGGATAGAAGACTCCAAGTAGATTGGGCTAGAGATGCAAGAAAAGGCCCTAAGGTTCTCATGAGCCTTAGGGCAGATTTCGGACCTATGGGCTAAGTATGAGTCCACTTATCTTTGTACATATTAGATTAAGGTTTCAATATTTTTGGGCCTTGTATTTAGGGCTTCATAATGTAGGTAAGGTACCCTAGAAATGTAGGATTTTTCAGCCCTTGTATTTTAGGGCACCTAGACTAGTTTTATATTATGGGTAGTTTTGTAATTTCACATGCATTAAGTGAATATTTGATGTGTGTGTTGGAAAATAAATTTAATTGAATTGGGAGAATCCCAATCCAATTAAATTTTAGAAGGGGAGGTGAGCATTTTCTTGCTACACCCCATTGTCACATCATATAGTCACACTTTGTGCATGTTCTTCATGCTTTACATGCCTCATGCCACCTAAGCATACTTATTGGAGAATCTTGGACTTGATCTTGAATTAGTGGGCTGAACCATAGCTAAAATTCACTAATCATAATTAGTGAAATTTTGGCTTCACAAATTCAAGTGAAATTTGAATAGAAATTCAAATTTCCCTCCAATTTTGTGTGACACTTAGGCTATAAATAGAGGCATTGTGTGTGCATTTTTTTCAACTTTGATGATTTGAAAATTAAACTTCAGATTTCAGAGCTCTTTTAGAGCACAAAATTTTGTGCTCTTCTCTTCCTCTCCCTTCATTCATCTCCTTCTTCCTCTGAGCTCTTATCCATGGCCTCCTATGGTGGTGATCTTCTTCTAGACTTATCTTCTCCTTGAAGTGGCGTATCCTTTCTCTCTCTTCCTTCTCCATTCCACTGCCATTCATCTTCCAAGAAGAAAAGGAATTCATTGATGAAGAAGATCCTAGGCCTACAAGCTCCAATGGAGCTTACATCTGAACTTGTGATCAAGTTTGGCCAGCACCATATACCACTGCTCCAGTACCACTACTGGGTAACAAAATCAGTGTCCTTTGATTATAAACAAAGCTGACAAGTATGCAAACTGCAGATAAGTAAATACACAACATCTGAATTTATGATAGCTAATTGATACAAAGGAATACCATTGTTGTAGAATTAAGATTCTACTAATAAAATAAATCCTATCTTACAACTCTCATTCAACAATCAACTATTTTCTTCACCTTCCAGGTCTTACATCAATTTGTGAGAGTTACTAAGAAGCCCACTTACCTGCAAAAATATGTTTAAGGCGCCAAGGCAAGAACCACCAAAGCTGGTTGTAGTAATCCACTTCTCACAAGCAGTTACGGGCAATTTCCACTAGGTAGTTCTTGAGTAGAATATTAGATAATTCTATGATAACAAATTCAATTCTATTACAATGCATTAGTATAAATATGTAAAGAAGTCAGCAGTATGAACAAATATTAGATACTACTCTTACTATTAAATTGAATAGCATCTTAATTCTGTTAGTACAAATATTGGATACTCCTCTTACTTTTTGTAGCATGGTTGTGGTTCTCTCTAGGTTCTTATCAAAGATAAGTCCTCCTAAAACGTTTATTGATCTATAGTTTATAATCGAAACCCAACCATAAAAGGCCAATTACCTCTGCAAACCTATTTCCTTTCTTTCTAAAATAACTAACTAATTAGTTATTCCAATGGATTATCTAACAATACTCCCCTATAAACATTCACCTTGTTCCCAAGTCGAACAACTTTTGGCAGCTGATATAAAGTGATGGAAGCTTGCTTGTGGAGATTCTATGGAGGCTGGATCTTTGAGCTTTAATGAGGTCCTTTAGTGGTGATTTTCCACCATGGAGATGCAGCGGAAGACAAAGGAGAAAAGGTAAGAGGCGGCGCCATCCACTAGGGAATAAGACATGGAAGAAGGAGCTTCGCCACCAAGATGAGCCTTGGATAAGAAGCTTGGAGAGGATGCTTCAATGGAGGAAAAGAAAGAGGGAGAGAAAGAGAGAGGGGGGAGCACGAAATTGAAGGAAGAAAAAGGGAGTGAAGTTGAACTTTGAGTTGTGTCTCACAAGACTCTCATTCATCAAAGCTACAACAAGTGTTACACATGCTTCTATTTATAGACTAGGTAGCTTCCTTGAGAAGCTTTCTTGAGAAAACTTCCTTGAGAAGCTTCTTTGAGAAAACTTTCTTGAGAAGCTAGAGGTTAGCTACACACACCCCTCTCATAACTAAGCTCACCTCCTTGAGAAACTTCCTTAAGAATATTCCTAATGAAGCTATAGCTTAGTTACACATACCTCTCTAATAGCTAAACTCACCTCCTTGAGATGAGAAGCAAGAGCTTAGCTATAGACACCCTATAATAGCTAAGCTCACCCCCATGACAAAAAAACATGAAAATACAAAAAAAAGTCCTTACTACAAAGACTACTCAAAATGCCCCGAAATACAAGGCTAAAACCCTATACTACTAGAATGGCCAAAATACAAGGCCCAGACGAAGGAAAAACCTATTCTAATATTTACAAAGATAAGCGGGCTCATACTTAGCCCATGGACTCGAAATCTACCCTAAGGCTCATGAGAACCCTAGGGCCTTCCCTTGGATCTCTAGCCCAATCTACTTGGAGTCTTCTACCCAATGCCCTTACGGAGTAGGATTGCATCATTCCCTCCACCTTGGAAAGGATTTGACCTCAAATCCCGAGGTTCTTCATACTCTGGGCTCTTTCCTTCAACACCTGTAAAAAGAACAAAAACATATGTATTAGTGGTGTTTGGTATGTTGAAGTAAGGTAAGGTCTGAAAACCCATTTCCTGGGCATCTTCCCATGAAAGAACATGGTTTCTCACCAACTCAATGAGTGGTGCTACAAGTATAGAAAAATATGGGAGAAACCTTTTGTAAAGGTTTGTTAAGTCATGGAAGCCCCAAATTTTTCTTATACTTGGTGGAATGGGCCACTCAGGAATGACCTTTATTCTCTTAGGGTTCATGGGAACCCCTTGATCACTATTTGAAAAATTGAGAAAAGTAACGCAATAAAACATACCTTTTTCTGTATTTTCATATTGATTATTTCTACCAAAAAGTATGACAAACCTAAGGTGTCCCATATGAGTACCTAAGTTTGTATTGAAACTAAAAATAAGAACCTACCTAATGGGTCCCTATGTACACACACCATGAAGATGTTAGGTGTACGAGTGATTTTACAAAAGAGGGTTGCACCACTCAAAACATTCATCATACCACCTATTTTAGGGACTTGGTGCCTAATAATACCTATTTTGGGCACCAACAAAGCACAAGGATTTAAGCTCATGCGAACCAAACCCTCATCCAACAACTTCTTTACTTGAGGAATAAACTCAAGCCCAAGAGGTGTGGCAATGCTAGCAAGTGCCTTTTTACAAAAGAGAAAATGTGGAGGTTGTCTAAGAGGGAAAGTTTCTTTATTGTTTGTCTTTATTGTAAAATGAGTTTCCTTCTTAGCTAAACTCTTGGAGGAGACACTTACCTCCTTACACTTCTCTTTAACCACTAATTGTTGTCCTTCTTCTTGGGGGTAGGTTTCTTCACTAGATTCTTCCCCTTTTGCTTTTTCACTTTCACTAGAGGAAGGTGAAGTAGTAGCCTCATCTTGGCTACTATAAATGTCTTGGCCCCTCATAATCATGGTTTTTGTGGTGGGGCATTGAGAAGTAATGTGTCCTCTTCCAAGACATTTAAAGCACTTTATAGAGCTAGTTTTCTCTTGCATACTAGCCTTAGGGCTTGCTTTTCTATTGTCTTTCCCTTATCATTTTTGGGCTTAGAAGGTGTCACCCCTAAGATTCCTTGACCTTTGTCTTTCTTTGGATAAGAGTGAGAGCCATAAGATTTTGAAGTAGACTTCTTTTTAAGTTGTTGCTCTACCCTTATTTCCCAATCTAAGTTAGCCTCTACATTGTCCTTCCCATGGAAGTATGAGAGTTTAATGTTAGCCTCTTGAGGCTTTCTTTCCTTTTCTCTTCTATGGGAGTGAGGTCTAAGATGTGACCTATGCCTTCCTTCATAATAGTCACAAAGTTCTTCACTTAGGCTTTTGCAAGAGTTATGACTACTATAGGAGGCATGTTTTTCTCTTTTCATTTCTTTCATTATTTTTCTTCTTTCTTCCTCTCTTATTTTCTTTCTTTCATCTTGACTTATTTCTTCCACTCTTTTTTTTTACTTTTTCTTTTCTCTCTTGTTTTTCTTTCCCTAACTTGAGGGAACTCAACTCATCTAAGATTCTAGATAAAGGGTCTTTATGACTAGTACCCTTGCCATTAACACTAGATGAATGATGACTCATGTTGGTTCCTAAGTTGTGGTTCTTTCTTGTTGGAGGTTTGAAAACAAAAGGTAAAAGAAACTATGGTTGAAACTAGCCAAATAAACACTAAAAGAGGTGTGAAAGATAAGGTAAAAAACTAATTGGTAAAAGGAAAGCTATCTAGGCGGTTTGACAATGGAAGGTAAAGGAAATAAGCTATGAAAGTAAGCAAGAAATGTAAACTAGGCGAATCCTAAGAGTGTTTGGATTACCACATTCAAGGTTCCCAACAAAACACTCACTATCCTAAGGAAAAATTGCCTAAAATTATTACACACAAATGGAAGTTTGGTAACCTATTGGAGGCTCCCAACACACTTCCAATGAAAGGCCTTTTTGTTACAAAACTTGAAAGCAATGAAGGTAAGTAAATTGCAAATTACAAAATTACAAAACGGTCCTCAATTTTGGTGGTTGTTCTCTCTTTGGTGATTCACTCAATTTGGAGTGCTTCTTAGTCCAATAGCTCTTAAGGTGGTTGGCCCCTTGCTTCTGGACTCAAATTCTTCAAGGGATGGCACCAATCATCCTTCCAATTCCCTATATGGCAACCCACAAAGAAGGAAACAAAGAGACAAGCAATAACCAAAGACCAAAAAAAATGAAATGAAAGCTAAACCAATGGAGTTTTAACAAGACAATTTTTCAAGGATTATTCAACAATTAAAGCAATGAAAAGGACATAGAAGCAAGCTAGGACTCAAAGAGAAAATTAGAATGGCTCTAGAGTAGAGTAAAAAAACTGAAAAAAAAGACTCAACAAACCTCTAGCTTTGGCACTTGTCTTCACACTAATTTTCAATATAAATTTCCAATTATAGAATAAATTTTGAGCCAAAACAACAAGCACACTTCCCTTTCACCTTTTTTTTCTGGATACTGATTTTCCTGCCAACTTGTGTGATTTTTCGTATTTTTTCCTTTTATCCAAATCACTTGTTTCTTTTTTTATAAATTTTTTCCAGATGTCTAGAAAATTCATTAAAAATTTCAGCTCAAAATTCGAAGTAACCAACTCTCAGTAATTTTTACAAGTTTGTATGTCCAAGCTGCCAGCACCAGCGATTTGTTTCTTTAAGCATGGTATATTGATTGCCTTGGGCTTACTTTCAACCTTCCTATGTATGTTGAACTCACTAGGATTGTTTACCACAGTTTTAGGAGCTCAATATTCACTTAGGATCAACATTTCAGCCAGCAATTCAATCACCAAAACTCAAATTCACAATAGACACAATCATAAGGAAACCTAAAAGTTCAAGAAAAGGTTCACAATCAAAGACTCTCTAAGAATTTTACATGAACATGTTAAGGACTAATTAACATGAAAGATTTGACTCAAATCAAATAATAGGCTAAAAGAATTTCATACACTCATGAACAAATGAGTTAGACAAGGAAACAAGAAAATAAAATTCAGCACAACATAAGAAATCTTATGTGACAAGTTTCATGACTAGACATGACTTCTATGACAAAACTACAATAGGTGAACAAGTCACTCTAGATATTTGAGGTTTTTTTCTACTTTAATATTTTTGTAAGAATTTTATGGTTTAGGTTTCAGCCACAAAAAATAACAAGACAAAACTCAAAGGAACCTAAACTCAACACAATTCATGGTTCAAGAACAAGAACAAGAAATTTGAACCATAGAAAATCAAATTAGTTTCTATAGCAAGTTTAATCGGTGGAAACTCTAAAGAATCATGTTAACAACATTTAGAACAAGACAAGTGAGGAGATACATGGAGAAAAATGAAGAAACAACAATGGAAGAGAAGGTAAAGAAAAAAAAATTAATGGAGGTTTAAGGAGCACCTACTTGAAGCTCTTGTGCTCTGATACCACTTGATGGAAGCTTGCTTGTGGAGCTTCTATGGAGACTGGATCTTTGAGCTTCAATGAGGTCCTTTAATGGTGATTTTCCACCATGGAGATGCAGCGGAAGACAAAGGAGAAAAGGTAAGAGGCGGCGCCATCCACTAGGGAATAAGCCATGGAAGAAGGAGCTTCGCCACCAAGATGAGCCTTGGATAAGAAGCTTGGAGAGGATGTTTCAATGGAGGAAAAGAAAGAGGGAGAGAAAGAGAGAGGGGGGAGCACGAAATTGAAGGAAGAAAAAGGGAGTGAAGTTGAACTTTGAGTTGTGTCTCACAAGACTCTCATTCATCAAAGTTACAACAAGTGTTACACATGCTTCTATTTATAGACTAGGTAGCTTCCTTGAGAAGCTTTCTTGAGAAAACTTCCTTGAGAAGCTTCTTTGAGAAAACTTCCTTGAGAAGCTAGAGCTTAGCTACACACACCCCTCTCATAACTAAGCTCACCTCCTTGAGAAACTTCCTTAAGAAGATTCCTAAAGAAGCTAGAGCTTAGCTACACATACCTCTCTAATAGCTAAGCTCACCTCCTTGAGATGAGAAACAAGAGCTTAGCTATAGACACCCTATAATAGCTAAGCTCACCCCCATGACAAAAAAACATGAAAATACAAAAAAAAAGTCCTTACTACAAAGACTACTCAAAATGCCCCGAAATACAAGGCTAAAACCCTATACTACTAGAATGGCCAAAATACAAGGCCCAGACGAAGGAAAAACCTATTCTAATATTTACAAAGATAAGCGGGCTCATACTTATCCCATGGACTCGAAATCTACCCTAAGGCTCATGAGAACCCTAGGGCCTTCCCTTGGATCTCTAGCCCAATCTACTTGGAGTCTTCTACCCAATGCCCTTACGGAGTAGGATTGCATCATAAAGCCCACCTGCTGCTTGAAAATAGACTCAAGCCCTCTTGGTCAAGCATAAACAATTGGGTGTCTTCAATCTCTTCCAATGCTTTGTTTTCTATTGTATCTTTAGCCCTAAAACAGAGCAACAATGCCTCTACAAGGGTATTGAGACTCTAATCTTACTATTAAATTGAACAAATATTAAATTGAATAGCATCTGAATTTTGTTAGTACAAATATTAGATACTACTCTTACTTTTTGTTGCAATGCAGTATGAACAAATACTACAGGACATATTACAGATTTAGCAGCAGCTAGTATGGTCAGTTGTTTATGGCAGCTTGAAATAAAAAAAATTGAACTCATTTTCATCAAAGAGCAGAGCTATTGGTTTCGAAATTTCTAGGCAATGTAGTATGAACATGAACATGCATGGATAACAAAGTGGACATGTAGATAATGCTTAATGTATTGATATTTTCCACCTCTGTAACTGACAAGGTGATATAGAGTTATGCATGGGATAAATATTAGAGCATCGATATACATAAACATTATATCTAAAGTATTTTCTGAATAGAGTTATAGCATCCATGCAGTTATGCCCATGTACTAAATCCATGTAATACTACACAATTATGCTTCGTAACTCACCACTTCAAGGAGAATGAAGTCTAGGAGCTTAGCTTGTTTATTAAATCATGAGTGAAAGTATCAAGAGTGAAAGTATCATTCTTGATTAAGGAATCATATTCTACCTTCACAGCTGTTAACCATGCAGGGTCAGCAAGAGCTTGCTTAGTGGACTTCGGTTCCATTGTTATGGACTTAATGATTGGTGAATTGTGACTATAGGACTACATAGCAGAAAATAATGTGGTGCCTTTCTAGAAAAACAGGAAGTTATCAACCTAGTTGTTCTTCATCCTTGATGCGGACTAATTGCATTTTATCATCTTAGACACTAGCTATTGGAAATTACTTGTACACTAATTGCATTTCATCCAACATTTTTCAGGTCCAATCGCTTCCTAACTGCAATATTTTAACTTTGGTTAACTGAAAGTAAGTTGCTAGAAAGTATAAAAACAGGACAATGTTGAGGTGTTCAGCCAATATTGCGAATGAATGCATGTAGAATGTTTACATGGATGACTACTGACAAGCTATTTGTACTGTTGTATTTATTTGACTATAAGACACGATTCAGGATTCTTAATTACCCAAAAAATAGAAAACAAAGTCGCAAAGGGAATAAAATACCTCAACATTAAAAGGAAGGAAATTGTTCATGACCAGATCAACTTAAGAAAGAAAAAAAGTAGGTAAGCTGCTGACTGCCCATTACAATATATATGCTTAATACAGGAGAAATGTAATTTTAGTTTTGATTTCTACATTCCAAAACCTAACTAACCTCATTGTAACTGCCACATGAACCACTCCTTACTAATAGATTGAAGCAAAGAAAACCAAACAAAGAAAGTTGAACACCTATTAATTACTCACAAACTAAAACAGAAACACTAGCTACCAGGAAGGTGCATGTTAAACAACAAAAGTGAAACACATTGGTTTAAACAACGAACTCACCAACCCGTGAACCCACTAACTCACGAACCCACCAACCAGGAGCCAAGACTATGTCAAAAACCTACGAAACAACGAACTCACCAACCCGAAGTTAACATTCTATAGGGATAAATGTTAAAGCAAAATCAAGGTTTGCCCACGTACCTAAATCAAGCCAGTCATGAACGGGAACTTGTGGAGCCTGTGCGAACCCAAACATGAACCTCAATGGCAGCTTGAGTGAGGAGAACATAGTATCTGAGGGATGAGGAATAAAGGAAGAAAGAGTTTTCGTACGTAACTGATCACGCGGGGGGAAAATAGATTTTAGGGTTTTAACTTATGAATGAGACAACATCGGTTTCTTAAACAAAACCAATGTTAACTTTATAATGTTAACATCAGTTTTTTAAAAAACCGATGTTAATTGAATAAAGTTAACATCGGTTTTGAAAAAACGGATGTTAACTAGTTGATGTTAACATCGGTTTTTCCAAAACTAATGTTAACATTATAAAGTTAACATCGGTTTTTGAAAAAACCGATGTTACCATCAACTAGTTAACATCGATTTTTTCAAAATTGATATTAATTAAATCAACTTATTTACCAAAATGCCACCGCGCTTTTCTTAACATCGGTTTTTCAAAAAACCAATGTTAACCTTGCGATGTTAAATTAATGTTTTGTAGTAGTGATTGCAAATCGTATATCATTATCTTGTTTTTAGATTGTTGTCATCATCAAAAAGGGGAAGATTGTAGATCCATATGTTGTATGAAGATTTTGATGATGCTAAAAGATTAAAGCTATTCAACATTGATTCAAGTCAAGATCAAGAAATAAAGAGAAACGATTAACAATACGTCCTTTATATGTTAAAAGAATCTCTTAAAGAGGTTGCAAAGGTTTGGCCTTAAAAGTTAAGCTTTCAAAATATCTTACAAAGTTTTTTAAGTAAGTACTTCATTTTGAAAAATATGTTTTTCTCTCTGGCAATCGATTACCAGAGGTTGTTATCGATTACCAGAAGCAAGAATAGTTTTTAAATATATTTCAGAAAGATTTGAATTTGAATTTTAAAATCTATAATCGATTACCAGTCACGAAAAGTTTTGAAATTCAAACTGAAGAGTTATAACTTCTCAAAATAACTGTGTAATCGATTACTACATATCTGTAATCGATTACTAATGAGGAAATTTTGAAAATAACTCCGAAAAGACACAACTCTTCACAAGTTTTTTGAAAGGTCACCAAATGCCTATAAATATGTGGCTTGTATTCAAAATTCTTTAGAGTTTTTCAGAACATTCATTGTCCTATCCTCTCACAATAAAACTTTTGGCCAAACACTTGTAAAATCATTAAGGATTCTTATAAGTTCTTCAACTAGTATCATTCTTCTCTAAAAGAGAGAGAAATATTCTTCAGTACTTCAAAGCAAACTATTGTTAATCAAGAGACATTGAATCTCTTGATTTGTAAAGTTCTCTGAACACAATGGAAGGATATCCCAGGTTGGTTCAGAAGTTGTAAAGTGATTTACAAAGTTAGTAGAAATCTTAAGTGGATTACTTGAGGACTGGACATAGGCACAGGACGTGACCGAACCAGTATAAAACTGAGTTTGCAATTCTCTTTTTCCTAAACTCTTTTAATTTATTGCATTTTAATTTTACTTTGCATATTTAAAGAAGTTTCAAGTAAATTGTTCTTTACTTCTTTTCTATTAAGCCTGCATATTCCTTTTTAAAGAGAGAATTAAAATTTGGTAGGAAAATTTTTTTAAACTTAATTCATCTCCTCTTAAGTTATTGAGACCAGTTATTTAACAATAAATGTTTCATTCTTAATATTGTAATAAAGTGTGTACGTGTAATAATGATGTTAGGAGTATATGTAAGGGTCGGACTTGGGTAGAAATTATTGTCATGAGCCCCATGGCTCTCTAGGTAGAGTTATCCCTTTGCTGTAGCATCTGTCCGTACATCATTATTACTTGTTGTTATCTTCAATTAGTTTCTAAATATAGGATTTGATATTTCCAAAGATATAAAGTAATTAGGCTTAGGCCCAGTCAATATCACTTTTAAAAATACGCATATAGTTATCTTGAAATAACATCTCCCAAACATGGGCTTTAAATCAGTAATGGGTGTACTTTTCTTTTTAGGATTCTTTGTTCACAAGTGGCTAAGCATGTACATGTACGGTTATCGTTACACGCATCTCTTTTCTCTCTATAAAGTCTTATCAATACGAACGTAGAAAGCAACGTACAGGCTTTAGAAGGCAATAATTGCTGTGGTCCAAAAGAAGTACATGTAAGAGACGCAGGAAGGTATATCGTGCATATTAATATTAAATGGGTTCTATTTTATTTATTTACAAAGCCAAGCACATGGGCTTTAAGGAAAATTTGCAACCAATTGAAGAACAAATTCCACAGCAATGGCGGGATTTGTATGCACTTGTTGGATTTTCTTTTCCACATATGGGATGAAGCCTGAAGGTACCAAACGGTTACTCGTTTAAAGCTGTTTGCTCACCCTTATTAATGGCCGTACCGGTATCAAATACTTCTCCACTTGCTTCCTTAATGTCTGGTAAGAGAAAGGGGTAAAAATGATTGCAGAGTTTTAAACTGTAGAATAATGAATAGAATAGTACGAAAAGATAACGTTAATCAGTACAGGTAAATAAGACTTTTTTTTTCTTTTTTATCTTTGTACAAACAAGTGATTAATTTGAGTGTTGCTTAATGAGTTCAGTCCTTTAAACAAGTGATTACTTTTTTTTTTCTTAAATATTGCTTACCCGTTGGAAGAGGCTATTCGGGAATATGGCACGAAATGAGGTTCTTTTTCATGGGGTCATATTTATAGAGAAGCAAACCAAGTTATTGATGCTAAGGCGAAGTTTGGATTTTCCATCGAGGGAGATGGGAGAGTTTTTTATGTTATACCTTTCTTTTTGTATTGTCTTGTTAAGACATGTAGAAGCAAGGTTTCATGATGAATGTGATTCAAACGTGTTTTGATGATAACAATGATGACAACAAAAGATGATGACAAAGGAGATGAACAAAAAGCTCAAAGAAAAAAGAACATCTCAAGTGAATCAAGAACAAGTCAAGAGTTCAAGAATCAAGAAGAATTCAAGACTCAAGAAGAAAGCCTAGAATCAAGAATCAAGATTCAAGATTCAAGATCTCAAGAATCAAGATCAAGATTTAAGACTCAAGATTCAAGAATGAAGAAAAGACTCAATCAAGATAAGTATTAAAAAGTTTTTTCAAAACTTTGAATAGCACATGAGTTTTTGACAAAACCTTTACCAGAGAGTTTTTACTCTCTGGTAATCGATTACCAGTAGCAAAATGTGTTTGAAAAATTTTTCAAATTGATTTTACAACGTTCCAATTATTTTCAAAAGGTTGTAATCGATTACAATGTTTTGGTAATCGATTACCAGTGCCCTTGAACGTTGAAATTCAAATTTAAATGTGAAGAGTCACATCTTTCCACTCAAAAGCTTTGTGTAATCGATTACACTTATTTGGTAATCGATTACCAGTGACTTTCTAAAAAAAATCAAAAGATGTAACTTTTCAAAAGGTTTTTGATTTTTTCAAATTGGTTTTAAGTTTTTCTAAAAGTTATAACTCTTCTAAATGGTCTTTTTGACCAGACATGAAGAGTCTATAAAAGCAAGGCTTTGTTTTGCATTTCAATAATCTTGAACACATATTCATACAATCTTTTACAAGCCTTGAATCTCTTTGAACTTCTTCTTCTTCTTTGTACCAAAAGCTTTCTGAAGTTTTCTGGTTTTCCAAACCTTGAAAACTTGTGCTATTCTTCTTTTCATTCTCTTCTCCCTTTTCCAAAAAGAATTCGCCAAGGACTAACCGTCTGAATTCTTTTTGTGTCTCTCTTCTCCCTTTTCCAAAAGAACAAAGGACTAACCGTCTGAATTATTTTGTGTCTCCCTTCTCCCTTGTCAAAGAATTCAAAATGACACAGTCTGAGAATTCTTTTGATTCTTCCCTTTCCCTAATACAAAAGTGTTCAAAGGACTAACCGCCTGAGAATTCTTTTGTATCCCCATTCACAAAGTATCAAAGGCTTAACAGCCTGAGATCTTTGTCTCAACACATTAGAGGGTACATCCTTTGTGGTACAAGTAGAGGGTACATCTACTTGGGTTTGACTGAGAACAAGAGAGGGTACATCTCTTGTGGATCAGTTCTAGTGGAGGGTACATCCACTAGGTTCAAAGAGAACAAGGAAGGGTACATCCCTTGTGAATCTTTGCTTGTAAAAGGATTTTTACAAGGTTGAAAGAAATCTCAAGGACCGCAGGTCGCTTGGGGATTGGATGTAGGCACGGGTTGTTGCCGAACCAGTATAAAAACTCTTGTGTGTTTGTTTCCTTCTTCCCTACTCTTTTACTTTCCGCTGTGCATTTAATTTCCGCCTTTACTTTCTGTTAAGTTTCTCTTCTACTCATCATTCTCTTAACAATTTAGTAAAAGCCTTAATGACCTTCTGGGGTTTTCTTGCTGGTTAATGACCTCCTACTACTTTTAGAGGATTTTGATCTCTCTTGTGTATTCTCGACATTTAAAATAAAATTGGGGAGATCAATGTGTCTTCCAAACATAAATAAATACCAAGTTAAAAGAAGATAAATAATCAATCAATAAAAAGGAATGAAGTAATATGAAAAGTGGATAGCATCTCAAATTCTCAGTTGGTTAAGAGAGAGAGAGAGATACCTTCGTGTCCTCGTCTATGACAGAATCGAGATTGGAGTATAGGAGTGGCAACTCCAAATCGGCAACTCCAAATCCCAAATTAGTGAATTAGTGAGAGACAAAGAGAGTTGTAGGGGGGAATAACAAGATCCTTTGTTTCATAAACTGAGCTAAAAGTATTTTGGTTTCTTCTTATTATGCAGTTCTCTAGGCTGGACAGTAGGTGAATATTCTTATAGTTTAAATATTAGTTTATTTAAGAATAGATACTAGAGATATTCAATTCAATTCACTGTAGGATGGGTATGTATTAAATTAAAACAAAAAAAATTGTGTCTAGTTCATTATGATAATTACATTAGCGTTGCTATAAGTGTTAGATGAACAACTAAAAACATGCATTCAATTTCCTCCAGTAGATGCATCATCTCACTCATGTTTGGTGCTTCAATATTTCTTATGAGGGAGGGGAAAACAATAATGAAAATAAATTGGAACTTGAAAGAGGTAAAGCAAGAGGTCTACAATAATAGCAAAAAGACATATGAAACATAAACATAATCAAGATATGGAATGCGGAGTTGGTTGCGTACTTCTTTAGATGAGACATAAATATAAGGAATGTCTGACTCTTCACAAAGAATGGGAACATGAGTGATGACATCAATTGGTGATATGTTCCCAGCAATCACACACAATATGCATTCACAATACAAGAAAATTAGGGTAAGCATTTCTAATGTTTTTGTGAGAAAGAAAAAGTTAGAAAGAAAGCAGGCAAACCCTTTATGACCTCTCCTTATACTTTTAACGACCTCCTTCACTCCTCTTTTCAAGCATTTGTGTTCGGCAGCTGAAACAACACAATATATATACTTAACTAACACCAAGCAGCAAATAAAAAAAAACACAGACAAATTGAGAGAATGTGAATGGATGATAAAGCTAACCTCTATGAACAAGTTTTAGGGTTCGCTTGCAAAGCTTCTTCCCAGCAAGAGGTTTAGCAATGTGAGGAGTGAGGACTGAGAGTTGTAGGCTGTAGCAGCGCAAAATAAGCTTTAGGAATTAGGTTTTTCAAATTATAACATTTGGGGCGGGTCGGGGTTGGGGTGGATATCTGTAATCCCATGCACGCCCCCGCCCCGTTTTGAGTTATCGAGAAAAACCCGAACCCGACCCCGAACCCGATCAACACGGTTTTTATTCGTCAAAGTCGGGGCGGGTTCGATTCGGTTCCCGTGGGGTCGGGTTCCGCTGCCACGCCTAATCTCACCTCTATATGCCTTCAAATTTTTCAAAAAATATTAATCTCGATGAACAATCAATGAATATAAAAGAAAAGTTTAAATATAATTTTTATCCATGAAATATATTTATATTTACTTTTTGTTCCCAAGAATATTTTACTTGACTTTTTTTTTTCATTTTTAGTGCCTTATAATGTTTTGTTCACTTTAAAATAGTCCCTTTAAAAAATTCTTGATAGAGACTAAAAGCAAATGATGTACAACATTATAGAGACTAAAAAAAAAGAAATGTATTAAAAGGATTGAAACAAAATAATAAAGATCAAAATTAAAATAAGAATTTTAGAGGAATAAAAACATATTTAAGAAAAAAAAGTAAATGAGATATTTTTTATTTGGTTTAGGAGATAAATGAGAATTGTACTTATATGTATTTATTAATGGGCATCTTCGTTATCATACTCCTTGCCATTGTTCAGCTAGCTAAGCGGAGTTCTTTTTTGTTTTCCTATCAACATGGCGTTTTATAGGCAAAAGTCCAACCAGCTACGACAAATTAACATCATCGAACCATTAGCATCAAATTGGACGAGGAGACTACGTCATGCAATGTAATAAGAGAAAGAACGAAGAAAATGACCCTCAAATCCTCACTGCATCACGCTCACAAACGACATGGCAACACCCTATCTCTCAAAAGCCTGCAATATGGTATCTAAATTGAGTTTCAGCCACAACGGCTATATTTATTTTAAAAAATACTTTTTAAATGAATTTGACAACTTTTCTTACGGTTTTTTAATCAACTAGCCTAAGTACAGTACTTAAAAGAATAAAAAAAAAAGAAGAAGACTTCTATCAAAAATCACAATAGAAATACATTTATAATACGTTTAGAGTTTTTATGTAAGATTATTATAAAAATACGTTTATAACAGTAGATATAATTATATTATAAAAGAAGGTTCTTTCTATAAATAGAAATTTTTTACCCTTGTTATTACTTATTAGAATTTTTTATATAAAAGAAGTTTGACTCTCTAGTTATTACTTATTAGAATTTTCTTTAGTAGGAGAGAAAAGACTTATGGTATCTGTGGGGGCTCACCACCATCGGAAAACTTCAATATTGGATAGGATGTTTTTTCCCATTATAAATATGAAATATTTATTAAATTTGTTAATGATTAATATCTCTTGGAAAATATGACTCATCACTTATAAAAGAATTCGTTTCATTTAATCATTTTCTTCATTTAGAAGAATCTCACTCAATATGTTATTTTAAAAATTGAGTTAAATTTTACTTAGACTTGTTTAATGTTTGTTTAAAGAAATATATTTGTATAATTAAATATTACACTTCCTAACAAAGACTAAAGACATTAGATTGTTTTTCACCATTACCCTTGAAGGAAACTGTTATTCTTATGTAACCTTCATTATGCCAATTCGTGATGTAGTACAAGCCAGAAAGTACCATCGGATATCACACATAGTTCAGAGTTGGGACTCACCTTTGTGTGTGCATTGAGCCTAAGACATTAGCCATAGCATAACCAGCCTTTTCTGTTCTCTTTGTTTCTCTTTCATAATTTTGGCTTTACAACGCACATTGTGGGCCATTAACCATTCCTAGTGAATGCCGGAGCTCCCACGCGTATTATCTGACTTGAGAGACTCAAACATTTCGTATCTCTACTATCTTAATCACTGGTCACTTACCACCACCCCATTGACCATGCAATGCAATCCCCCTCTTCAGGGAATGGGAATTTCTCATGTTCTAAGTTTTAATTTCTCACAGTTTTTATATTTTATTTTTATTTTTTTGTCATATCTTTATTCATTCTTTTTCGACTAAACCAACAATTGAACAATGCTATGTTTTTTTTTTATCAAACATGAAGTATTTTCTAACATTACTCTCTTCTGAACTTTATTTAAAAAATTATCTCTTTCAATAAATTTTTTTTATAGTAATGGATTTGATGATCAAATCACTACTAGAAAATATACATATTACATCACTCAGATAACATTGGTTTATATAAAAAATAATATTAACAAATAGACGGTGACATTATAATAAATTAGTGAATATTATTAGCATCAATTCTAATAAAACCAATGTTAAGTATTAAACTCAAGATGATGTCATGTGTCAAGCATCAATATCAGTTTTGTTTAGAACCAATGTTGTTTTGTCATCGTTGTACCCGTCGAAGGCGTTGCTTGTCACTACCTCTCTTTGTGTTTGTCAAACTAGTTTGGAGCCCTCGCCCCTCATTTCAATGTCGGTCCTTGCCTTTTGTTGCCGCCGTCATCGATTTCAGATTCAAATATTATATTATTTTGCTATTTTCAGTTTCTTATTTCTTCCTTAAATCATTGTTAGGGTTCTAGGGTGTGAGCTTGATTATGGAGTGAGAGAGTGTTGGGTTCCAGTAGGGTGATTTTTCATACTCAGTGTATGGTGAAGTGTTGTTGATGATTAAGGAAGTGGTGCTTCATTTGAACTGTGGATATAAATTTATCAAACTCATAATTTCTCAAAATCCTTAGTGGGAGGAAGAGATGATTCTGACTCAGAAGCTTCACAACGCTTTCAAAGGCACTGTCGAGAAGATCACTGGCCCCGAACCATTTTCGGCGTCAAAGAAAAAGGAGTTCTCAATGTCTCTAAGCTCGTCACCATCGGTGATAATCTCGTTGCCAAATGCCCCACCTGGTCCTGGTAATTCTAATTTTCAATTTTCCCTCTTTTCCTGATTATATTCAAGTTGCCTCTTTTAGTCTTTTGAAATCCCAATTTGAATGATTTAGTAAATGTGTGGTTCTGTTTTCCAATAGGGAATCAGTATGGAGTCTGGCAACAAAGTGGATTGTGGCCTCATATTGATTTATTATTGTTGATCTATAAATCATTTAAGGATCTGTTTTTCAAACTACATGGACTCTTAATCGAAGGACCGGTTTCAAACTATGGTTATGTCATGTCTATGTGGACTGTGGAGCATTTGGAGGAAAACAAATGAAATAGTGTGGAATGTAAAGTTGGAACAAGCTGATGCAGTGTCGAATAGAGCTACTAAAATGATCATTGAGTGAACTTTTGTTTAGGGAACGTGAGTGTTTGTGGATGACCCTAGGGCTAGCAAACACATCCAAGCAAGTTCTAAGAAGGTTATCATCACTGCTCCTGCAAAGGGTGCTGATATTCTAATGTATGTTGTTGAAGTAAATGAAGGGGACTATACTCATGAGATCTCTAGCATTATAAAGTCTGTGACCAACTCAAGAGTTTACACAGACTCGTGAGAGTTTCATAGACTTGACTTGTAGACTCGTAAGAGTCTACTTCATATAAAAATAATAACAAAATATCTATAATTAACATACTAATTAAATATTTCAACAACATAATAAAGCAAAATAGTAAATCATAAAGTTTAGAATATTTAAATAATCAAGTCTAGTAATAATACATCACTACTAGACAATAACTTGTAGAGGTTGTAGTAGAGGTAAGTCATTGTCATCAAGGCTTTGATGTTATTAGAGAACAAATGTTTGATATTATTAAAGGTGAGAATTTTGTATTTGAGAATAACACGCTAAATGAAAGTATCTTGAATGCTAAATAAATAAAAAACAATAAAAATGACTTACATTTTGGTCTAATTTTTTTAACTTGCTAACTTGTTAATTCTGTCGTAAACTCGAGAGTCTACCGAGTTTACTTAGAGTTTATAGAGTTTACCGAGAGTCTACTAAAAAAAGAGTTTACTCAACAGTCAACTTGCAGAGAACAAGTGGACTCGTAAACTCGTAAGAGTTAACGAGTTAACTCAAGAGTTTGATAACCATGTCTGTGACAATCAAAGCATTGCTCTGTGTGTGTGTGTCTGAACGAAACATTGTTTTTGTGCCAATTGATTGATTATTCTTATTCCATTCCTATTAAGCGGTTATATTTTCTTTTTCTTATACAATGTTTCTTCAACATGCAACAGCGCTTCCTGCACCACAAGCTGTCTTGCTCCCTTTGTGAAGATCTTGGATGAAGAGTTTGGTAAGCAAACACTCACCAACATCTCACTGGCAGCTATTATTTAAGAGAGATAATCCAAACTCAAAGTCATTTCCCTTTGGTCTATGTTTCCAGGAATTGTGAAAGGAACCATGACAACCACACATTCCTACACAGGAGACCAGGCACAATATTTATCAACCACAACTTTGTTGAATCCAACCTTACCTTACTTACAATATATGTGTTCAAAGTGGATGTATCTAGTGAGAATGTTTTTTGATGTGAGCATGAGAAGAATAAATATTAGTCTTTAGATCTTATCATAAATAATCAAGATTAAAATACACATGTCATCTTGAGTTTTTAAAAAGTCACACCACTATTTTTAGTTATATGGCCCATATTTACATTTCTCTTTTTTTATAAAATAATATTCTCACTCGTTATAATAATTTCTACCAAGTCATATTGCAACTGAGAATGGATAACTAGTTATATACTGCTAAGCAAGAATAGTGCATGTGTTTTTGCATGGGCTTTTGAAAGCTTCACACTGTGACTTGAGAAGATCCAGGGCTGTAGCACTTAACATTGTCCTAACCAACACTGGAGCTGCCAAGGCCATGTCTCTAGTGTTGCCACAACTTAAGTTCAAGCTCAATGGAATTGCCCTCCGTGTGCCTACACCCAATGTTTCAGTCGTTGACCTTGTTGTGAATGTTGAGAAGAAGGGTCTTACTGTTGAAGAGGTAAATGCAACATTCAAAAAGGTAGCTGAGGGGCGGCTCAAAGGTGTATTGGACGCGTGTGATGTTCCACTTGTGTCTATCGACTTCCGCTGCTCTGATGTTTCTTCTACTATTGATTCCTCCTTGACTATATGGTCATGGGAGATGATATGGTTAAAGTGGTTGCTTGGTATGACAATGAATGGGGTTATAGGTTAGTTCACTCTTAATGTATAATAAACTATCATCACTGACTCATGTTTTAAACATTATACTCATTAAATAGAATTACATAAGAACATTTGTAATTTGATTTTTACACTGTTAGTCAATCATAAATTGTTATTCAGTGAGTTTATTAACTTATATAGTAACTGTTTTAGAAGTTATACTAAGGACGATTTCTCATTATGCTAACATTGGATAGAAACTAAAGTCTTAAAACATTCATAATCATGTCTCCTTTTATTAGTCATTATTGTACATCTCAATATTCAATTGGTTGAATTGAAGTTACTTGTTATAATGGATCACGTTATTGATGGTTACTGTGTTGGGGATTGCAGCCAAAGAGTGGTTGATTTGGCATATCTAGCAAGCAAGTGGCCAGGGTATTGTTTATTTACTGGTCAGTAGTATCATCATGTTCTAGTGCATTCTTATTCCCTTGCTAAGGGGTGGGAAAGTTACATTCCCATGGGAAAAATGGAAATTATATTTTTATTCATTGTTTTGTGTTCTTTCAGGAAAATTAATGTTTCATTTTGTTCGAATTAAGTCAATACTTGCAACTGATGCTTGACAATGCTGTAAGAATTATTCAAGAAGACAGTAACATCCGGCACAGCATGTCCCATTTGCCTTGAAGAAAATTGTTAGGCTAATCCAACAATTCCTTATGTTGCTCTACCTTGTCAGCACAGGTACATCTCTCTAGATATGCACTCTCATCTCACATTATTGTTTTGCCACTTTAAACTTCTTTTTATAATTCAGTGGGATTATAGCCTACGGAATGTTTATATATGCTTCAAATTTAGTTGCTTCTCATTAAAAGAGAAGGACTAAGCAATGGTTGACAATTTGTTGTGGTAGATATTGTTACTAGTGTCGTAGGACACGATGTGCTGCTGCTCCATCATTTAGGTGTTCCAGGTGCAGTGAGTCTGTTGTTTCTATGCAACAGCATGGTGGTGTCCCCACAGAATGATTATTGTTAATAAGAAATGATCTTTTAATTTAGAGTTAGGGAGCATTTGATCTGCTTACAAAATTAGCATATAAAATACTACCTGAAATTATGGTGGTATTCTATATCCCTTACTTTCTCTTTAGTTGGTTTCTCCCTTATTATTATTATTATTCACATTTACTTGGGAAAGCAGATCAAATTTCTTCATAGCATCACTTACTTCAGTTCAGTGGGAAGCATTCTTTCCCTTGTAGCAATGTATCATTTAGTTACCCCTCATACATTTCTTTCTGTTATTATTAAGTTAAACTTTACACTTGTAAGTTATATATGTTGTGATTGGATATAAATATTGAAAGATTAGCTCTCCTTTAAACTAAAAAGCTAAGTTATTGAAAGAGCCAAAATATCATTTATAGAGTACTTGAAACTAGAGTGATTTCAATCAACAACTGAAATTATTATTATTATTATTATTATTATTATTATTATATTAAATTTTGTTTTGCAAAATCTAACATCGTTTGGTCTAAAACCGATGTAGAAAGTGTTTTTACAACATCGGTTTTGGCCAAAACCGATGTTATAAAGGCGCATTCAACATCTAGAAAGTGGAGACCAGAAGTTATAGCGTTAAGAGCCATCAAGAATCTTGATTCAATGTCTCTTGAAGAGCTTGTTGGGATTCATAAAACCCATGAGAAAGAGCTTGCTCACGACGAAGGAACAAAGAAAAGGAAGTCACTAGTCCTTATGATTCAAAGACCAAAACATAACTCTACGTCCAAAGAGTTATCATCCAAAGCCCTTATTGTTAATAATGCTTTAGAAGAAGAATCTGACGATAATGACTCTGAAGAAAAAGATGAAGCCCCCATTAGGCACATCACATTTGAGGATGCCCCACTGAAGCAAGGCTTTATAGGCCACATAAAGGTAATCTAGACTTAAAGGTATAGTTACTACTTTGTTGGTTACATTGAATGCCCTCACGAGTGTAAGTTTTACAATCCTACTATAAGATTCTTCTTTGAGACGAAAATGCAAGATTCTTTGAGAAAGTTGAGTTTGAAGGGAAAGGAAATGTAATACCCAAGTTTTGAGTACTAGGAATATACGACAAGGAGAACTCTTATTAGGACCTTTCTGTTATATTTTATGTAAATATTTGCTATTATTATTTTTGTATTATTGGTTTTGTCCTAAGCATGTACTTGTGTCGTGATAGTGTGTTCATATACACGTGTGTATTTTGTGTACATTATTATTATTATTATTATTATTATTATTATGTTGTTGTTGTCGTTGTTGTTGTTGTTGTTGTTGTTGTGTCTTTATTATATTATATTATATTTTGTGTTAGAAGAGTATTAGATTAATTTGTCGTAGTTAAAATTCTTGAAAAGTTGTCTACGTCTAGTGTTAGTTTTATGATGACAACCTAGATAAACCACATCATATCTTGAGTTTTAGTTGTTCGTTTGAGGTGTTTTTTGTGTCATTAGAAAACTTGCTGAAAAGGCTACAATTCATGCATGCACTTTAGAAATAAAAAATCAGCTTCTATCTTAGAGAAAATCAACTTCATAGTAGGTCACTTGATCATGAAAAATACTCTAAGTCCCACATTGGGTAAAATAACATCATGAACTCCTTTCTTCCCCTATATATAAAGGAGACCAACAAGCCTAATAGGAACCAAAGAATTAAGCAGGCTTAGCATTAGGCGCAGAGACCTTCAGTTAATATTTTTATATCTCCCTTTAAGTTTTCAAACTCAGGGAATTTAGACGGCTTAAGATTGTGTTTTAAATCACAACCAAGTTTTTGCCATAATAAGAATTGTTGTGGAGACCACGGTGGACGAAGCAATTGGGTCAATGCGTTCTTGGGAGTGGTCACGAGATTGTCTTTCATTCTATTGTTGAGGGATTGCTTCATTTAAGGTTAGGGGGAGTGGGTTCTCTCTTTTTCTTTTGTTGTATGAGTAGTAATGAGCCACAAGTACATTGTGTGATCTTAGGTTTATGATTATAGCGAGTTTATTTTCTTGGATGTATTGTGAATACCCTAAATCACTTTGTTTTGTTATGATTTGGGTGAATTTGATTGTCGTATGTTTTGATGTTTTGACATTTTGATATTCTTGAAATTGAATTTGATAATTGATGTTGGACGGCATGTGTGGATTTTCTGATCGAAAATTTTAACTTAGAACACCCGAACATGTACTTAAATGATAGAATTAAACTTTGTGTTAATCATAATAGTTGTATCCCTCGATGTTATCTAGCTAAGAGATTTGATTAACTCGAAAAAGATTTATATAACTCCAGATATTGCAATTTTAGTGAGTAAAGGTTAAGCTGTCATAATTATGCAGTCAGATTGTATATTTCCTAATCTTAGGTTTCTAAATGATTGAAAGGGACTTTTAGGTTAACATAGAAGTTGTAGATAACTTTCTTATATTTCTAATGAGATAAGAATCAACTTAATAGGATTAGTGCAACTCTTAACATGACTATTATACTCTATGAAAGTCATAGTAATGTAGGAATGTTAACCCGTTGGCAAGTGTACCAATTTGTCACAAGTAGTAAAGTTAAAATAGAAGTCCAAGTGTTGAATCCACTGTATACCCAATTTGCAAGCAAGAGATAAGGAATTACAATAGATAGAAGAAGGAAAGAATTTGAAAATTAAAAAGGTAAGAGCAATAAAATAAACAAGAGTTTGGGGAGGAGTTTGGGGCTTTTCTTGAAGCTTCTACATGTCTAGGGTTTTCTAGAGAGAGAAAGGTCCAAGTTCCAAAGAGTTTGAGAGATTTTGTTGTGTGAAGACCTGCAGAGAATCGAGCTTGAAGAGGAAGCCGTCCTAAGAGCTTGAGATGAGTTTGTGAGTGATTGTGAGGTTCTAGAGGTGGAGGAGAAATCCTCACCACTTGTATTTCTTCAAT
Organism: Glycine max; assembly: GCF_000004515.6. Classification (NCBI taxonomy): domain Eukaryota; kingdom Viridiplantae; phylum Streptophyta; class Magnoliopsida; order Fabales; family Fabaceae; genus Glycine; species Glycine max. Next base: position 29,891,048 of record NC_038248.2, on the reverse strand, counting down.
CCTTCATCTTTCTCTTCTATTTGTTGTAAAGGAAGTTTCCCAGTTATGGAGAGCTAAATCCTCTGTTGGTTCTTCCTTGTAGGTACTTGATGTAAATATCTTTTTTTTTATCTATTTAATGATGTTTTGTGTGTTCACTGTGCTATCAGAACTTCATTCTACCATGCTTTTCCCTTGATCACATAGATGCATGTGTTTTTAGGATCCTTCAACAGTGGAAACTGGTCTAATTCTTAGAACTTGATAGGATGGGGCTAGTTTATCGTATTATCACGAGGGATTGGGGTATGGTAACCTAGTTGTTGTATGTTTGTCTCAATGAGGTTCTGGTCGAGTTTAGTCCAACAAGAGGAATCTGCGGATGATGCCTAATCAGGATTAGGCTAGACTTTCATGAGGAATCGGGGTTTAGCATTTCAGGAGACACCATAGAACACATGAGCATTGTTAAATAGAGAATATCCTTTTAACATCAGGCACCTATTAGGAAGACCAACGTGTTACCAACTTGTCTTTACGCGTCATTACTCACGTGATTTTCCTTTTAATAGTTAGTTTACACACGTGTTCATAGTAAACACATCTCTTTTTATACTAGACACCTAGTCACTGAAGAAGCTTTACCAAGTAACACAAGTTTCCCGAGAGTTCGATACTCGGTTCTTACCGTTTTACACTACTTGCGCGATCTGATGCACTTGCCACGACCGAACAAGTTTTTGGCGCCGTTGCTGGGTAACTTCTTTCTATTTGGAAAATTAGTTTAGTCCTAGGTGTCTATTCTTTATTCTTTGATAAACTGTGGATATTTACTTTCGATTCATATTTGTTTTCCTCTTGAACTGGATAACCGTTTTCTCTGTTAGTGTTTTATATGCATAGATCTCCCATAGGCAATTTAGTTCCTCTGGACTTGGAGATTGAAGCTATGTTGAGAAGGAACAGAGCCGAGAGGAGAAGAACATTATTGCAAGACAGGATAGTAGCGTCCATTCTTGAGGAAGAAACTCAATTTTTTGATTCTTCATCACCTGATTCACCATCATCAGGGGAATTTGTGACCTATTTGCCAAAAGTCGTTTCCATGGCAGATGAGCACTAGCAAAGGGTTACTCTTGATGACTATTCAAGCAGTTCAGTGCCGCAATTCTTTACTAGCATTGCACATGCTGAAGTGCAAGATCACAACATAAACTACCCTCATTCTATGATTCATTTAATACAAGGGAACTTATTCCAAGGATTACCAAATGAGGACCCCTATGCACATTTGGCAACATTCATTGAAATTTGTAACACCGTAAATATTACAGGTGTGCCAGATGAAGCCATTAGACTCAGTATATTTTAATTTTCCTTGGCATGAGAAACCAAAAGGTGGCTCCACTCATTTAAGGGTAACAGTCTGAAAACTTGGGAAGAAGTTGTTGAAATGTTTCTAAAGAAATATTTCCCAGAGTCAAAGACTGCGGAAGGGAAAGTTGCAATCTCTTCATTTCCAGTTCCTTAACGAGTCCTTGAGAATATGTTTATAGATGGGCTGAGACCACAAACCAAGAAACTACTAGATGCTTTAGCAAGGGGAAAAATAAAGTTGAAGACCCCTGAAGAGGCAACTGAGCTAATTGAGAATATGTCAGTCAACGATCATGCCATTCTGCGCGACAGAGTTCATCAATCCACAAAGAAAAGCTTGTTAGAACTATCATCACATGATCCTTTACTGGCATAGAATAAGTTGTTTTCTAAGCAACTTGAGATCTTAACAAAAACACTTGGTAAGTTGCCAACAAAACTGTCTATTGGTCAACCTACACATTCTTCTGTTTTGCAGGTTGCAGGTTGCAAGTTGTACCATCTGTGGTGAAGGTCATGAAACAGGAAAATGTATTCCCAGTGAAGAACACACTCAAGAAGTTCACTATATGGGAAATCAACAGAGACAAGGATATACTCAAGGAGGATTTTCAGGCTTCTAGCAGGGTCCTTATAACCAACAAGGACAGTGGATATCACACCCTGGCAATCAATTCAACAATGACCAGGGTGGACCTTCTAACAGGCGAATCCAACAAGGGTCTAATATCTTTCAGAGGACTACTAAGCTGGAGGCGACTTTGACTCAGTTTATGTAGGTAACAATGTCAAATCATAAAAGCACTAAGTCATCACTGAAAAACCTTGAGGTCCAGGTGGGACAACTGGCCAAGCAGATAGCTGACAAGTCATCCAACAGTTTTGTGGCGAATATAGAAAAGAATCCCAAGGAGGAATGCAAAGCTGTGAAGACAAGGAGTAAAAGGTTTGTGGAGGCGGAGGATGAGGACAGTGTTGTCGTGCCCAAGAAGAAAGCTGCTGAAAAGAAAGGTACTGATGATAAGAAAGATGATGTGAAAGGTTAAGGAAATTAGGAAAAAGAAAAACGAATAATGGTCAAGAAAAAGAAATTAAATGACCAAGAAAAAGTAAAATAAAATGAAAAAAAATGAAAAAGATGAAAAAAATAAGAGTGAAGAGAGGAGTAGAAGTGAACAAGCTAGAGAGAAAAAGAGAGAAAAAGCTGTGAATGAAGGTGCGGAAGTACCATATCTTGTGGTACCATCCAAGAAGGAGAAGGACCGTTATTTGGTGAGATTTTTAGATATTTTTAGGAAACTAGAAATAACCATGCCCTTTGGAGAAGCTTTACAGTAGATGCCACTCTTCTCCAAGTTTTTGAAGGATATGCTGACAAGGAAACACAAGTATATTCACCAGGAAAAGATTGTTGTGGAAGGAAATTGTAGTGTTGTGATTCAAAAGATCCTTCCACCGAAGCATGAAGACCCTGGGAGTGTAACCATTCCTTGTTCAATTGGAGAAGTCACTGTGGGAAAGGCTTTTATTGACCTGGGAGCCAGTATTAACTTAATGCCACTCTCCGTGTGCAGAAGGTTGGGAGAGTTGGAGATCATGCTCACTAGGATGACTTTACAACTTGTTGACCGCTCCATTACCAGACCATATGGAGTAATTGAAGATGTGCTAGTCAGAGTAAAACATTTTATCTTCCCGGCAGACTTTGTGGTAATGGATATCTATAAAGATAATGACATTCTTGTAATATTAGGAAGGCCATTCATGCTAACTGCAAGCTGTATAGTGGATATGGGAAGAAAAAAGCTGGAGCTGGGCTTTGAAGATCAGAAAATTGATTTTGATTTATTTGTTGAAGACAAGCCTGCTCCAGAACAAAATGTTTGCTTACAGGTAATGGAAGTGGGTAAGGAGGTTCTGGAAGTAAGAACCAAAACATGATTTCGCCCATTGAGGTAAAAGCATTAAGCTAATGTCGTTAAACAAGCGCTTCCTAGGAGGTAACCCAGTTTTAATTTTTGTTATTTGTGTTTTTTATGCATTGCATCATGTGGAACTAGCTTCATATTCATTACATTGGGATATATCAGCTTGTTTTTGAATGATAGATATAAGGGTTTCATTTTCTTAAGGAAGGGACTGAAAAATAACTTAGAATTTTTTTTCTTTTGAAAAACAGTCCTTTCGCTAAGCGCAAGCCTCGTGCTAAGCGCATCCTTGGTCATGCACTAAGCCAAGAGTCTCTAGCACTTAGCGCTCAACCCTTGAATCTCAGGCTGATTTGATCCGCTAAGCTGGGCAAGGCTAAGCTAAGCCGATTTCAACTCGATCTGATTTTGGCTAAGCGTCACTCATGGTAGCTAAGCTCAATTCTTTGCGGCTTAAACTAGGTTTCATCGAGCTAAGCGAAACTCATGCCAGCTAATCCCAAATCCTTGCAGTAATGTCAGCGCTAAGCGATCCATCATCCGCTAAGTGCATACCCCTATGTAATCAAGATGCATCATTTTAGCTAAGCTGGCCTAGAGCCCGGCTTAGCGAGAGTTGCAGGTATTTTGTTCTGCAGAACTCTCTCAGCGGCCATATCTTCACGCTAAGCCAATCTTTTTTTGTGTTAAAAAAAATATTAATTTTTAATTTCAAATGTGGCCTAAGCGCGAAAATCCGCTAAGCACGCAGATCCGCTAAGCGAGCCTCTTTAAAAAACCAAACGTCTCTCTAGCTCGCTTAGCGAGGCAATCCGCTAAGCGAGAGGGTCGAAATTTGCTTAAGGGAGTGTAACGTTAGTTACACTCACATTTGCCCAAATTTACTAAACATTGTCTGAATTCTCTCTCACACCCAACTTCGTGCATTCTTGCTTTTTCTGCATCTTCACGCATCTTCGACTACTGTTAAAGATTCAAGTAAGTTTCCCATTTCCTTTTTTCTCTTTTATTCTGTTAAACCTTAGGTTAGAAAACCTTAAGTTCGGCTTTAGATTCTTAAGCTTTGAATGTTTTTAGAAGTAGTTAAAGATTAGGACTTTATATATGTTTGTATTGTATAAGTCATTTTGGTTGGTTTGCATGTTTGATATACCTTTTAGAGGCTCAAAAAAGTGCAAGAAAATGATTTGTGTTTTCTGCGTTTTTTCTGGAAAATGCGATGAACTCGCTAAGCGAGCATGTTGCGCTAAGCGAGTTCATCAGTACTCATTGAATACATGCGTTTCCGAAAGAACTCGTTAAGCGAGCCTACCTTGCTAAGTAAGTTCATCTTTTAAGGATGAACACTCATCCTCTTGCTGAGATGTAGGTGGCTAAGCAAGGTTGAATCGCTAAGCCCAGGTAACTTAGTCAAATATTTTGTTGGAAGCCGCGCGCTAAGCCAAGTGTACTTGAGCTAAGCGCATTTCATTGCGGAAAATCCGATACTTAGTGTATTTTCTGAGGTGTATGGTGCCGCTAAGCGTGAACCTTGAGGAGCTTAGCACAAATCCTTGCGGCAATAGTTAGGCTTAGCGGGCAGTTGCTGGCTAAGCCAATTATGCAGAAGTTGAAATTCTGCAACATCCACTAAGTGGCCCCACATGTCACTAAGCGGTAGTGTGTATTTTGTGAAGGCCAGCTAAGTGGACCATGTCTCACTAAGCCACCAGTGCCTTTTTCAATTTTATTTTTCAATTTTTCAATTTGAATAACTTGTGTCCTGATTAATTTTTTGGTCCTTTTATTTGCAGATGGCGTCTAGGAAATGTAAGAGTATCGGTTCAAGACCCACAACACAATATGATACAAGGAGATTTCACTCCTTAGATGCTTGGAACCGGTACACGGATAATGTCCTGGGAGAAACATCTCGCCTGAGAGGAAGGTGGAGCTCTACCACACCGAGTTGGATGATTTTAAGACTGAGTTGGAGAGGCGTAATTTCCATAAACACCTCACCAATTTGGTTGATGGGAGCAGATTTGGCTTTGGTGAAGGAATTCTATGTAAACCTACACAGCTTTGATGGTCCTTCACCAAAGCAAGCCAGGGTCAGAGGCCACCTAGTGAAGATCGGCGCTGACAGCCTCAACACATTCTTAGAGACACCTGTGGTGTTGGCAGAGGGTGAGACTTTACCCACATACTCCAGATACTGCAGGCTGCCCACAGATTACAGAGAGATTGAGGCTGCCTTATGCATACCAGGTCGAGGGTTCATTTTGAACGCTGAGGGCCATCCTGAGAGGATTCTTAAGAAATATTTGACTACTTTAGCCTAGGTGTGGAGTGTTCTCTCATACTCCAACCTGGCCCCCACATCACATACCTCTAATCTGATAGTGGACAGAGCTAGGCTGATCTTTGGCCTAGTCTCTCGCATGGACATGAACATAGGAGCTCTTATTTCTGGCCAGATAACTTCTATAGCCTAGTCTAACACTTCTAGACTTGGGTTTCCTGCTCTGATCATCGCCCTATGTAGAGCTAGAGGGGTTGTCTCTAACAGCCTTACTTTTGAGCACTTGAGCCCGGTCATTAACTTGGCCTACATCAGGAAGAACTGTTGGAATCCTAAGGATCTAACAGTTTCTATCCGAAGGGCTACGAGGGTGAAGGCGAGGCCAGCTGAGTTCCCTTCCACATCTGCAACTCCTACTCCAGCATCCACTTCAGCAGCCCCTTCAGTCCCAGCTCAGAGTGATTCTCAGTGCTTTGAAGCCATGCTTCAGAGCATTCATCAATGACAGATTATTTTACTTGAGAGTTTACAGGTGGTGGCACCTCCAGGATCTATTCATTCCATTGAGAAATTTCTAGAGAGGGTAGCCTGGCCTGGGACCCAACCTTCTCTTCTATCCTGGCTCAGATTGCGAGAGGTCACATCAGATCCACCCACACCAGTGGTGGACCTATCTTCACCTCAGCATGCAGCAGACCCCTCCACTCCTATACTCGAGATACCAGAGGACCCAACCACTCCAGTCCTGACTCTGAACACTTCTCCTCCAGCTATTCCAGTACTTCATTTGACAGATAAGGAGGATGTTCAGACACAAGACACACATGACCAGTCACAGGAATTCTAAATTCCTGATGATGCTTTTTGGATTGTTATTATTTTGATTATAGTTTCAGTATATTGGTTTTTAATGATTTTGGGTAATGTTTATATACGCTGCTGTTTTATTTATGGTTAGTTGGTATCCTTATTTTGAAGCATATAGAACAGTTTGACTTGATTTTGATGATTATGCAGTGAAACACTTTTATCCTTTTGTGAAAATTGGTGTATGAACTGATTTTGGTTTGAATGCATGATTATGATGGAGTTTGTGTTTCCTTTCATGAGTTTGAGCAAGTAGGTGATCGAGGCCATACTCGAATCAAATAAATATTAAAATGTAGTAACTAGGAAGTGATCCTAGGTCGTTTCCCAATGAGCAATGATACACCAAATGTTCATAACAAATAGTAGGAAATAGTAACAAATTGGGGGGGGGGGTGTTTGCTTTTGTAAATTGAACAACGAGTAAAATTGAATTAGAAATTATCAGAATTAAAATACGTTGCTTCCCCTTGATTCACAAGCAAGTCTCTTATCCTAGGTTGCGAGAATTTATCCTTTATCAGTTCAACCACTTAATCCAACCCTAAATTAAATTACTAAGCGAAATTTAACATAAAGCATTCATTATGTGATTAAGCATCACACACACCAATTACTCATAAACGATCATTAAGCATGAACGTAAATTAAGCGCAGAGACAATTAATCAAGCACTAAGCATGCATGAATTAATAGCAACAAATTCAGAGTAATTAGTGAAGAGGAAAAACTGAACAGAATTTAACAGTAATAATAGAACCTCAAAGAGAACTGTGCTTGATCCTCAAGAGAAACCAACGCTGTGGACTTAGCCTTCCATTAATCAAATAGAGAACAAAATTTTATTGATAAAACTAAAAGTTTGAACTGGAATTGTAAAAAACGAAAATAAAAGAGAAAGAGAAGAGAGACTAAAACTAAAAATGAAAAATAAAAGAGAGAGAGGAGAGAGAGGGCCTAAACTAGAACCTTAGTGTTGTTATATAGTTTTTTTTCCAGCCCCAAAGCTTACAAATCTATTTTAAATCCAAGCCAATAAATAAAATAAAATCAAATCTAGATAAGATAAGATAAGATCTAGATGAAATAATATCTAGATGAGATCAAATCTAAATAATATCTAGATAAGATAAGATAAGATTTAATTTTGTAGAATAAAATAGTTTGCCCTCTTCAAGTCCAAGCCCAATTTTGGATTCAAGCCCATGCCCAATTCTGGATTCAAGCCCAATGCTTCATTAATTCCTGAAATTAGATTAAAAACATCAAATTAACTGAATGGATCCAAATAATAAAACTGCCTAATTAATTTGACAATTAAGACTAATCAGTGCTTAAAATGGTGCAAAAAGGGTTAAGAAATAGGAGAAAATAATGACACATCAGTAGGTATATTAGACAAAGAAATAACAAGTATGTAAGTCTGCAATTAGAATGGTTAGTCAATAGACAGATTGATTGAGAAAGAAAAGCTTGAACCATAACCGGTGAGAGTGTGACCTTAAACTGCGAGTGAATGACTAGCTTTGAGTAATGGTCTTTTCATCAATCTCTGAAATCTAGAATGAAATGTATGAATGAGGACATGGTGAAGGCCATAATTGTATATACAAGCCAATTGACCAAAGAGCTTACCTTGAATTATAATTGTATCCTTTGCTCCCTTTGTGAGCTAAATTACATTTTCAAAATTGAACCTTGAACTTGAATGAGTACCTCCAGATACCTTGTTTAGATTCTAGGAGAGCATATGGTTCAAGGCAAACTTACCCCAAATTCGGGGGAGTGGAGCTGAGTGGGATTTAAAGAAAAAGGTAAAGCATCAACACACACATAACAAATAAGTTGTGTTAAAAAAAAAGCAATAAAAGAAAATGTGTGTTGTTGTAATAAGGTCAAAAGCAAAATTAAAGTGAAAGGCTAGTGAGTAAGCTAATTGTATTGGAAAAAATATTTGGATAAGTCTAGGATTTGTGCTCTCTTAGAATCTAAGCCTTTGAATCCTAGAAAAACCAATTATTTTTGTAGCCAAATCTTACTACAAGCCTATAAAAGTCCTTCTGATTCTATTTATGCATTTCTGACTTGATGACATGAGATGAAATTCAAAGATTGGATCTCTTGCTAGTTGTTATTAATGAATAGCTTAAACACATGTGCTTGAGTGAAACATAAGCCGTGAGACTGTGGTTTAAGCTACTTTCCTTGATATTTGTCTTATGCCTAACTTCATCTAATTGTACAGGTTACATTTTATTCTTCTCTTTGAATAATTGCATGCTTTGTGAAAGACAAGTGATGAGGGCACCTAACTTCATTCTCTTATCATGCATTCAATAACTTTTGTGCATACACCTTTGTACATAGTCACTGCATGTTATTGTCACTTGGGGACCAGTGATTTGTTCTATATTTTCTTGAGGACAAGCAAAACTGTAAATTTAGGGGAGTTGTTAGTCGATGAATATGACTAACTTTTGTGTATAAAACTTGTGTAAATTGTATCAAACTCCTCCAATTTATGGTTGTTTTGTAGTATTGTAATTACTTTTTGTTAAAGATAGGTAATAAATACTTAGTATGCCCATTTTGTGTGTTTAATAATCATTTTCTCTCAATTTTAGGTTAATTAGGCAAGTTTGTGAAGTGTTGATTTTCACCTTCTCGCTAAGCCAATCTTCTGGCTTAGCGAGTCATCCGCTGAGCGCAACACTCCTCGGATGAGCGTGAGGAAGAATCTGGAAGAAGGATGAGTTGTGCATTTGTGCTAAGCGAAGGGTCATCCAGCAAAACGCACCGCTTCAGTCCATCCACTGAGCGAGAAAAGTACGTGCTAAGACAAAATCCACTAATGCGCGCTGGGCGGTCCAAAGTTGCGCTAAGCGCACAAGCACGAACAAAGCCACCTATTTAAGCCAGAAATCAGATTTTGGACAGGAATTTGGGCCTTTTCTTGAAGCTTCTACATGTCTAGGGTTTTCTAGAGAGAGAAAGGTCCATGTTCCAGAGAGTTTGAAAGATTTTGCTGTGTGAAGACCTGCAGAGAACCGAGCTTGAAGAGGAAGCTGTCCTGAGAGCTTGAGATGAGTTTGTGAGTGATTGTGAGGTTCTAAAGGTGGAGGAGACATCCTTACCACTTGTATTTCTTCAATCCTTCATGTTTCTCTTCTCTTTGTTGTAAAGGAAGTTTCCCAGTTATGGAGAGCTAAATCCTTTGTTGGTTCTTCCTTGTAGGTACTTGGTGTAAATACCTGTATATCTATTTAATGATGTTTTGTGTGTTCACTGTGCTATCAAAACTTCATTCTACCATGCTTTTGCCTTGATCACGTAGATGCATGTGTTTTTAGGATCATTCATCAGTGGAAACTGGTCTGATTCTTAGAACTTGATAGGACGGGGCTAGTTTATCATATTATCACGAGGGATCGGGGTACGGTAACCTAGTTGTTGTATGCTTGTCTTAATGCGGTTGTGGTCATGTTTAGTCCAACAAAAGGAATCTGCAAACGATGCCTAATTAGGATTAGGCTAGACTATCATGAGGAATTGGGGTTTAGCATTTCAGGAGACACCATAGAACACATGAGCATTGTTAAGTAGAGAATATCCTTTTAACATCAGACACCTATTAGGAAGACCAACGTGTTACCTACTTGTCTTTACGCATCATTACTCACGTGATTTTCCCTTTTAATAGTTAGTTTACACACCTGTTCATAGTAAACACATCTCTTTTTATACTAGACACCTATTCACTAAAGTAGCTTTACCAAGTAACACAAGTTCCCTGAGAGTTTGATACTCGGTTCTTACCGTTTTATACTACTTGCGTGATCCGGTGCACTTGCCGCGACCGAACAACACTCAACCCTGATCTCTCATGATGAAGAACCTAATTTATCTATTCTCTTTTTCAAATCTCTTTGCAAAGACTGAATAGTAAATTGCATGAAGCATGAAAATTTGTGCAGAGGCAAAACAAAGTCACTCTATCCTTAGCAATAAATTGTTTAGATGTCATTTCCCGGTTCTTTAGAAATTACCATTTCCCAATCTATAACCCCTAAAACTAATGCATGGATGATCAGACCATACAATAAAGATGAAGAGCAAAAAAGAGACAATAGAAACAAAAATTGCATTTAATAGATAATAAGAGCAGTTACATTACACGGGTGTTGGCTGCTAGGCTCCCAACATAGGGGGTTTAGCCTCTCCTAGCCATGAAAGACTAAACCCCCTATGTTGGGAATGTGTAGTTGAGGATGACTTAAAGGAATTAATTGGTAATACCTATACCAACAAGATTCATCTACTTTTTAGTAGCCTATCACTTAAGAACTCCACAGTTAAGCGTGCTTGGCTTGGAGTAGTTATGGGATGGGTGACCTTTTGGCAAGTTTCTCAAAAAGTGTGTGAGTGAGGACAAAGTACGTTGAAAAGTCTTGTGTTAGTTTGTAGGGATAGTCATTGATCCTAAAATAAGTCAAAACAAATTATCAAGGTCTCAAAAAAGGCCACTTAAAGAGGATTTTGGCCGGTGGAGGGTTCTGACCAACAAGAGTGTTGAGTGAAGTGTCATCGTGTGAAGTATTGTAGAGTGCAAGCTGCCAAAAATTCGACAATCAGGAGCATTACAAAAAACGTAAAAGTGTTGTCTTTCAAGAATAACCTGTTATTGACAATAGATAAGTCTTTGTACTTACCATTGTTCAAGAAATAGTTTTAACATCACTCAAGGACAAGACAACACTGATATTCCTCCTCAAGCACCACCTATAGTTCAAATTCAACAGTGTCGCAACCTACCCTTCGGCGGGAGGGTGACGCGTGACTCGCGGGGGCATGTTCCAAGAAAGGAATACACGCGGAGTCGCCACCAACGTTTATTTGAGGAAAACGTCGGAAAAACTGAAAAAGACATGATCTACGAACTTTAAGTGAAAGGTTTGGGAGTTGTATTTACGCACGACGAAGGTATTAGCACCCCACGCGTCCGTCACAAGAGACGACAACCTTTAATTAAATGTGCAAACATGACTTCAATTTTTAGGTTCCCTTTTACGTCTTTATTCCCTTATATATTTTTTTATCTTTTTGCGGTCGACGAGGGTATTTCCCTTGCTCCTACGTATTCCTTAATTGAGATAAGGAAATCAGACCTACGTAGTTCTTTGTGAACAAAATGTTTGGTTAAGTTGTTTTTATCCTTTTTGCAAGATTAGTTTTTGTTGAATGAAAGGTTATTTAAGGCGTTGGACCGTTAAACAAACTTTCGATTCTTTTGAAAAGAGAGAAGACATTAAGGCATTGGACCATTTAATGTTCTTTTTATTTTTTGAAAGAGGTAATAAAATTACATGTTGATTTTAGGCCTTTAGAAATCTACACTTAACTAATAAAAGCGGAAAAGACCATTTCAAGGAGTTGGACCTTTGAAAATGGCCTTTTTTAGGCAATGATAAAAGTTTGGTTTATGAATTGATTTTAGCCTTTAGTTGCACTTTGGTTATTAGTTGATTTGATTAAGAAAGGAAAATCCCAAAGAGAAACGTCCGATTGATTTTTTTGTTTCATTTTACTAAAAGATATTTTTTATTATTATATTATTATTTCTACCTCTTTTTGGTTTCCAACGTTGTTACGGCATGACCGAATGGTCGGATTTCATTTTAAACGAAATTAACGGATATTACAATTCAAACGATCGGTGGAAATTTATTTTATTTTTGATTTAGGAGAGAAAATGACTTAAGCAAATGACTAAAGCACGTCAAAAGGGGGTACGGAAAGTAAATGAAATGAAAATAAAAAGTACGTAAAAACAAATGAGGACCACTAAGGGTACATAGAATGAATTGAAAAGTTCGGTTTCGGGAACTTACCGGTTGAAAACCGAAGAACGATGAAGAACGAACGAAGAACGTCGAAGAACGGCTGAAAATCTTCGCGAAAATCCCCACGGAAACGTTACGGAAGCGCCTCGGCTCGGATTTTCTTCACGGAACCAATTTTTTTCACTAATTTCAAGTGATTCTTGAATTACCCGGAGGGCTGAACGAAATTCCCCTTCACTTCTCCCCCTATTTATAGGAAAATGGGGGAGATGCTTGCCACCCAGCTCGCCAAGGCAAGCAAGGTGGCTTCCTCCAGAAGCAACCGCCTTTTGGAGGAATCTTCTGGAGGGCCCAAGTGGGCCGGGTTGCTATTTGCACCCCCATTTTTACTGAACACACCCCTACTTTTTTTTGGTGATTCTTTTTTCGTAAAGTTACGGAAACTTACGAATTTCGTAACGATACTTGTTTTCTTTTCGTAATGTTATGGAACCTTGCGGATTACATAATCATCCTCTTTTTGACTTACGGAATGTTACGGAACCTCACGAATTGTGCAACGATGCTTCCTTTTGAGTTCCGGCATGTCACGGAACTTCACGAATTGTCTAACGATGGGTGCCAAGTACCTCAAAATGGTCAAATGAAAGTTGCATGCCACCAAGCAAAGGTCCCCGAACGAAATTAGGGTATGACAGTTGCCCCTCTATACTTGTCTTTTATTGGAGATAAAAGGAAAGTAAAGATAAGACACTAATTTCGTTCGAGCGAAACACCTTTCGGCCAGTGAACCTTCCTGCCAGCGAAACCTACAAACATTTGAAAATGATCAGTACCAACACATCATCTCGATACTGTCGAACTTGTTCCTCTCGGTTGATACAAGACGTAGAATGACCATAATTTGTCTCTGCGTTTTGTTGGACACGATCGAGCCTGGGCGGCAAGACACAGAATGACCATAATTTGTCTCTATGTGCCACCAGACACGATACCCTCTGGGTGGCGAAAAGGTGTGCGGAATGGCAAAGGGCGCAGAATTTGTCTCTGCGCGTTTATCACCAACTTGCAAAATCTGAATGATAAAGGGTGCAGAATCTATTTCTACGCGTTTACCCACTCAGCTTGTTGTTCCTGAATGATAAAGGGCACAAAATATGTATCTGTGCATTTACCCACTCAGCTTGTCTGTTCCTGAATGATAAAGGGCGCAGAATACGTATCTGCGCGTTTACCCACTCAGCTTGCCATCATGCTTTGAGTCTTAGAGATTGCAATAGAAAGTTAATACGGATAACCACTCGGGTATCTTCGCCTGTAACGTGACTCCAGTGTCAGTATGACAGAATTTGTCTGCGCGGAAGATGACGTAAATCTCCGTGTGTCAACGGGCTTGTTGGCTGCGATTGACAAAGGGTGCAGAAGACGAAGTTAGTCTCTCCGTGCTATCATGCTTTGAGTCTTAGAGATAGCAAAAGAAAGTTTATACGGACAACCACTCGGGTATCTCCGCCTGTCAGCGTGACTCAAATGTCAGTATGACAGATCTTGTGAGCGCGGAAGATGACGTAAATCTCTGCGTGTCAACGAGCTTGTTGGGCCGCGATTGACGAAGGGTGCAGAAGACGACGTTAGTCTCTGCATGCTATCAGGCTTTCTGTCTTATAGATAGAAAAAGAATGTTTATACGGATAACCACTCGGGTATTTCCGCCCGTCAGCGTAACTCAAATGTCAGTATGACAGATCTTGTGAGCGCGGAAGATGACGTAAATCTCCGCGTGTCAACGGGCTTGTTGGGCCGCGATTGACGAAGGGTGCAGAAGACGACGTTAGTCTCTGCATGCTATCAGGCTTTTTGTCTTACAGACAGCAAAAAAATGTTTATACAGATAACCACTCGGGTATTTCCGCCCGTCAGCGTGACTCAAATGTCAGTATGACAGATCTTGGGAGCGCGAAAGATGACGTAAATCTCCGCGTGTCAACGGGCTTGTTGGGCCGCGATTGACGAAGGGTGCAGAAGATGACGTTAGTCTCTGCATGCTATCAGGCTTTCTATCTTATAGATAGCAAAAGAATGTTTATACGGATAACCACTCGGGTATTTCCGCCTGTCAGCGTGACTCAAATGTCAGTATGACAGATCTTGTGAGCGCGGAAGATGACGTAAATCTCCGCGTGTCAACGGGCTTGTTGGGCCGTGATTGACGAAGGGTGCAGAAGACGATGTTAGTCTCTGCATGCTATCAGGCTTTTTGTCTTACGGATAGCAAAAGAAAGTTTTGAAAGTGCGGACAACCACTTGGGTATCTCCGCATGTCACTTGACTCCAGTGTCAGTATAACAGAAATTGTGGGGCGGCCGACAAAAGCAAGGCTCTTGCTCTTACGTATCCTCAAATGAGGAATTCAGTCCTACGTAGTTTTGGATAACTTGTGAGACTAAAAATAGTTTCGGTGTTTTCTTCACTAAAATGCGAACATGCTTTAGTAAAGAGACAAATATTCCAAATGATTAGAGCAACATATGCTTTTTGGGAGAAAAACAATGTGTCTATCAGGGAAGGAGAGTACGCTGATGAAATCCTCTCATAACCTCAAATGAGATTTTGGATGTTAGCATTTCGTTTCTAAATGACCATTTAGAGGAAACACTGGGTTCAACAAAAACAAAAGAAAATCACTCAAAGTGTATCAATCTTACACAGGTAAGTGTTTCATCCTAATTCCAAACCATAGATATGCCATGACTTGACTTTGCAAATAATTTCCTATCAAATCAAAGATTACATGCGCGATCATGGATCAATAGGACTTTTCTTGGGAATGGGTTCTTTTGGTGGGAAATTTGGCTTTGAGTTTTCTGGCCTTTTTCTTTTCTGTTTTTGTTTTACGAGAGGCGAACAAGTCACCGACGCACAAGATTTTGGTTGGCAATCTAATGGAGAAGACCACTTTAGATCGTGATTTCCTTTCCTTCTTTTTGTTTATTGGGTGACAATTCTGTATTGTTTAGATATCGTCTAGTCCAACGACCTTTCTGCACATTTCCTCTGTTTTCCTTCGATCCTTGATCGGGAATTTTCTTTCCTTCCTTTTCTTTCTCCCACTCTTTGATTTGGGAATTTTCCTTCTTTTCTTTTTTTTATTTTTTTTCTCTTTTTTTCTTGTTTTTTTTGTTTTCTTCCGAGGGCATGGTTTATGGTAAGTGGGGATTTTGGTTCAAGGCTTGTAGAATGGATGGACATTATATATGTCAGGGTGTTGGTCTGGTTCAAGGATAAAAGGGGATGTCCCACATTATTTCCATGACAAAAATGCAACAATGATGATTTGGAAATTTTATGCAAAACTAGTCATGCATGCACCTACACGGACACTCAAGTGTCGAAAAGTTTTTGGTCATGTGATGCTAGGGCTCATAATTCATTTTCTCTATTTTAGTCAACCCAGTGTTTCAAAAATATACTCTTTTATCAATTTGTGCATTCATCTGAGTCTATCTTGGGTGTTCGGAAAAACTTTCACAGCATTTACCCTTCAAATGTGTACACACATTTTTTTCAAAAACTGGTTATGATCAGTGAATTTTTTTTCAAAGAAAAGCTGGAAGTCATCTCTTTTCAAAAGCATGTTGGTTTTTCAGCTAGACACCTTATTTTTCTTTTTTCTCTTTTCCTTTTTATCATGTGTTTATTTCTTTTCCTTGTTTGTTTTTGTTTTTTCTTTTCATGAGGTATTTTGCTACCTAAACATGTGTATATTTTCGTGAGGTATTTTTGCTATATACATGCACATCCAAGGTATCTTGCTACCTAAACATACATATATATGTTTTGTGAGGTATTTTTGCTATATACATGCATATCCAAGGTATCTTGCTACCTAAACATACATATATATGTTTTGTGAGATATTTTGCTATATACATGCATATCCAAGGTATCTTGCTACCTAAACATACATATATATGTTTTGTGAGATATTTTGCTATATACATGCATATCCAAGGTATCTTGCTACCTAAACATACATATATATGTTTTGTGAGATATTTTTGCTACATACATGCATATCCATGGTATATTTCTACCTAAACATACATATATATATATATTGTGAAGTATTTTTTTGTTACATACATGAATATCCAAGGTATCTTTCTACCTAAACATACATATATATATTTTGTGAAGTATTTTTTTGTTACATACATGCATATCCAAGGTGTCTTTCTACCTAAACATACATATATATATTTTGTGAGGCATGACTACCTTCCGAGCTTGTGCTTGTTTTATTTAAATTCCCAGGATCCTGAGCAACTAGGTGTGTCCTACTATGACTTGAGAAACAAAGGTGATCAAATAACAAGCAGAGATTTAAAAGGTACTAGGTTGCCTCCTAGTAGCGCTTCTTTAACGTCTTGAGTTGGACGCCTCATGATTTGTCGGTCATGGACCTAGTACTTTGCTTACCTTTGGCTTTGGACTTGGTCGCCTATTGGTGGGCCATGTGTCATAGGCAATACTCTAACCTTTTTGTGGATGAGCTGAGGGGCTCTGGAGGTGGCGGCAGTGCATTTGTTGCCTGTTGCTGGCCATGCCCAGGCTGTTGTGGTATCTCGCCCTCTGCCTGCATGGGGGGTGTCATACCCTAATTTCGTCCGGGGACCTTTGCTTGATGACATGCGACCTTTCTTTGGTCCTTGTTAGGTGCTTGGCACCCATCATTAGGCAATTTGTGAAATTCCAGGACATGCCGGAAAACCAAAAAATATTGATGCACAATCCGTAAGTTTCCGTGACACACTGGAAATCAAATGGAAGCATCGTTGCATAATTAAGTGAGATTCCGTAACATTCCGTAAGTCAAAAGGGGATGATTATGTAATCTGCAAGGTTCCGTAACATTACGGAAAGAAAACAAGTATCGTTACGAGATTCGTAAGTTTCCATAACTTTACGAAAAAAGAATCACCAAAAAAGGTAAGGGGGTGAACTTATCAAGATAGGGGTGTAAATAGCAATTCAAATCTAGGCCCTTCCAGAACATTTTGGAAGTTGGGTTGCTTAAGGAGGAAGCAACTGGGCGGCAAGCTCCTCCACGTTTTTGAAAAATGGTTTTTGGGGCTTCCGCGGCTTCCGTAATACTTCCGTAAAATTTCCGAAAACCTTGGGTAAGCATATTCCACTTAACATTGGTGAAAGGGAAGAGAAAAAAGATGAAAATCAAATTCGAAAACAGTTCCGTAAGGCTTCCGTAACTTTTCCGTAAAATACGAAAAGGGGGGTGAACTTAGTAATTCGGGTGCGCTTAGAAATCTTCTTCATTAAGTCTTTGGGCGGCAAGCACCTCCCTTTTTTTCTATAAATAGGGGAGGGGGGAGCTGTTTCAAAATGTTCAAGACCCCTTTGGCTATGCATTTCGGCTATTTTGGGCAAAAAACACGTTTTCGTGAAGAAAAATCGAGTCGAAGTGCTTCTGTAACGCTTCCGTAAGCGATTCTGTGGAAATTCTTCATCGTTCTTCGTCGTTCTTCACCGTTCTTCATCCGTTCTTCGTTCGTTCTTCGTTCTTCAACGGGTAAGTTTTCGAATCCGAGACTTTCAATTCATTTCTTGTTTTGTGTACTTTCACTTTAATTTCGTTTACTTTCAGTTTTCTTTTCTTCCCTTTTGACGTGCTTAAGCCATTTATTTAAGTCATTTCTCGCTTAATCTAAAAATAAAATAAATTTCCACCGATCATTTGAATTGTATCATCCGTTAATTTTGGTTAAAATGAATTCCGACCGTTCGGTCATGCCGTAACCACGTTGGAAATCAAAAAAAGAGGTAAAATAATAATATAATAATCAAAAAAAATATTTTTTAGTAAAGTAAAGCGAAAAATCAATCGGACGTTTTCTCTTTGGGATTTCTCATTCTTAATCGAATTGACTAATAACTAAGGTGAAACTAAGGCTAAAATCAACTCGCCTAGTCAAGCTCGTCCACAAAAATAGGTTTTTGAAAGTTTATCACTTCAATTTCTTATTAAGTAAAATGGGTCATTTTTAAGGTCCAACGCCTTAAAATGATCACCTTTCAAGTAAAAAGAATCACTTGATTCACGCATAAGAAAGAACTACGTAGGTCTGATTTTCTCATCCCAATTGAGGAATACGTAGGAGCAAATGGAAACACCCTTGTCGACCACAAAAAGAGAAAAAATATAAAAAGGGTATAAAGGATATAAGGACATAAAAGGGAACGTAAAAATCAAAGTCATGTTTGCACATTCGATTAAAGGCTGTCGTCCCTTGTGACGGACGTGTGGGGTGCTAATACCTTCCCCGCGCGTAAATACAACTCCCGAACCTTTCACTTAAAAGTTCGTAGATCGCGTCTTTTCCGGTTTTTCCGACGTTTTCCTCAAATAAACGTTGGTGGCGACTCCGCGCGTATTCCTTTCGTGGAACACGCATCCCGCGAGTCACGCGTCGCCCTCCCGCCGAAGGGTAGGTTGCGACAGTTGGCGACTCCACTGGGGACTATTTTTAGAGAGTTAGGCAATTTAATCTTGTGCAAATTTTGCCATGACTTACTCCTTTGTTGGCTTCCCCTTATTATGTTCTTGTATATATAACTCTTTGATGCTTTTAGTGCATTTTTTTTGTATGCATGAGGTAAATATTTATTCATTTGATGCACACAAACACTAACACTATTTGCACACACGGTGAGTTGAAAAAGGGCCCTATACCCGGGTTCGTGGGAACATAAGGAGTGGAGGTGAATCCGTGATCATGCTAGGTCTCCGACTTGCTTGATTACAGTGAACCCTCATCTAGAGTTTTTCTCTTTGAAAACATATTGTTGCTAGTAGTCCCTACTGCTGCAGTATGTTCTTCGAAGGGGATGATACCTCTAGAAACCATCAAGAGAGATATGACTACCTTGGGGGTTATCACTAAAAGCCTAGTTAGCTCTCTCCCTTATAGGTCCCTTAAATAGGGGCACGGAGCAAACACGCTGCGTGCCATTTTTCACACTGCCATGCATAAGTATCATATACCCTTTTGCTTATATTTGTTTGTGAATATTGTCGTACTATGTACATCCCCGTGTTGTGCCTTTCGCATATGCATCATGCGTGGGTTTCGTCTTTGATCCCCTCACTTTAGCAAACCGACGGAGGGTCCGTGTCGCCTTCTTAAAAAACATACGTTGGGTGCCATGCTGCCCAAACGTTGTATCCAAGAAGGAAACAATTTCTCGGGCTCCCGTATTCGTAAATTGCATCTGTGTCATATGCATTTCTTCATGCATTCATCCATTCCACCCATGATAGATGTAGGAGTTTTGTTTCGCACTAGATTTTATTTCACTTTAGTAAAACATGGGATCAAGTCAAAAGCCTTTGCTTAAAAAGAGGTTCTATCAAGTCAAAATCAAGAGCTTAGAGGTCACCAGTTTACGAAAGTTGGGGCAATTAATGGGTCAACTTCAATGGGAAGCCTTCCGCAAAGCCTATGGTAAGATTTGGGACCTAGCTAGGGTAGAAGTCTCCATGGAACCGATTGCATCCCTTTCCCAGTATTATGACCAGCCCCTAAGGTGCTTCACATTTGAGGACTTCCAGCTAGTGCCGACTGTGAAAGAGTTTGAAGAAATCCTGGGATGCCCACTGGGAGGAAGGAAGTCATATCTTTTCTCTGGGTTCTATCCCTCCACGACAAGAGTTGCCAAGGTGGTGAAAATCTCAGCACAAGAGTTGGACCGTGTAAAGCAAAACAGGAATGGGGTAGTCGGAGTACCAAGGAAGTGTTTGGAGGAAAGGGCAAAGGCCTTGGCAAATCAAGGCGAATGGGCTTTCTTTTATTGACATCTTGGCGCTTTTGATCTTTGGAGTTGTCCTCTTTCCGAATATGGAAGGGTTAGTGGACCTAGCAGCGATTGACGCTTTCCTCGCCTTTCATCATGGCAAGGAAAGCCCGGTCGTCGCCATTTTGGCCATGTATGACACGTTCGACCGGGGATGTGAAAAGAGCGGCGCAAGAATTGTTTGTTGTGCACCAACTCTTGGCTAGCATGGAGGGGCGTCTGTTAAATGGTTCCCTCGCTAGAAGGAAGGAAGAATCAAGATTCTATCTTCATGTGAAGGATGTCCCATGAGAGGAGTGCCATCAGACGAAAGCATCACGCCTTTCATCGCACGAGGTTTCAGTGACCACAACGCGAGGGTACTCCAAGGAGTTCGCAAGGCATGGGATGCGGCGTGAAGAAAGGACAGAGAGCTTAGGGGAAGCAGTAATGGGATCATCGGCGGCTATCATAAGTGGCTGAGAGTCCGAATACAAGGACTGGATTGGCTCCCAAATCTAAAGACTGTGAGAGACGATGAGGTTAAAGCTTCGGAAGAAAGTGATGAGGTACAAGCCCTAAAGGCAGAGCTTGAAAGAGCCTGGGTAGTCGAAGAGAAGTTCAAGTCCATAGCCATCAAAGTCTGAAAAGAGTATGATGAACTAAGGGATGTCAATATGGCCACCGATGAAGCCTTGGAATGAGAAACCAAGAAGGCCCGAAAGGAAGAACACGACCAAAGCAAAGTTTTGAGGGGCTTTATAGGGCAGCAATAGTGAGCTCAAGCTCCGAAGAGGTGAAAGGAATCATCACGGGTCAAAGGCATGATCTTGAAGGACGAGCTAAAGGTTTGCCTTAGGTCGAAAAGAAATTTGTCCCAACAGTTAAGCGAGACTGAAGGGAATATGTGGGCCATCATCGATAAGTGCAAAGAGAAGCTAAATCTAGCGGCGACTCACGAGCAAAGGCTAGAGGATGAGTACACCAAGATATCAGCAGAAAGGGAAGCAAGGGAAAGGGTAATTGATTCATTGCACCAAGAGGCAACAATGTGGACGAACCGATTTGCTCTTACTTTGAACAGGAGTCAAGAACTTCCCCCATTGCTAGCCAAGGCCAAAGCAGTGGCGGACACCTACTCCGCCCCCGAGGAGATCCACGGACTTCTCAGCTATTGTCAGCATATGATAGACTTAATGGACCATATGATTAGAAACCGCTAGGAAGTTTGTATTGTCGCTCAGATCTTGACTAGTTATAACTTTTTGAAAAAAATGAGTTTATCCCACGTTTTTACTCCAAAAATCAGTGTGAATCAAGTCACTCCCACATTTTATCTCTAGCATGCATTGTATGTTGGTCTCGTCCTTTGTCACGGGAAGCCGGAAGGTCCATATCACCTTCTTAATTGTACACATGGGGCACTGCGCCCCCAAATGCGCAAGTAAGAAGAGATAATTTTCCGGGCTCTCGTGTCCGTAAAATGCATTCATATCATGCATCGCATAAGCATCTCTTCATAACATCATAATGAACATATTGTTCCTTCATTTGTCCGTTATCATATTCCAGCCTCACATTTTGCATGAGTCATGGCATCATCATGCATATGCGTTCAACAAACTTTTTGATCTGCAAAATTGCATACCATTTGTTTTCATGTTTGCTCATCCTTGTGTTTTCCTCTACAAAAACAAAAAAGGGGAAGCGTGAATATTTAGGATTGTTGATGTCCTTGTTACTTCCAGTTTCACCTTGACAAAGATGTCATGGACCATGTTGAAAATCTAAATTGATTCAACCCCATATCCTGCGTAAAAATTCGCAATCTTCAACTGTACATCATTCGCATACATCCATGCTTTTCATTGGTTGCATTGCTCATTGCATTCTTTCCTTGAAAAATAAAATAAAATAAAATAAAATGAACTTAATCATTGTTATAAAAAAAAAACATGCTTTACGGCGTCCTCACCGAACTTGTGCTAGAGCTAGAGTAATGGGTGAAGTAGAGGAGATACAAGAGAAGATGAAGGCCGACATGGAGGCCATTAAAGAGAAAATGGCCACAATGATGGAGGCCATGATGAGCGTGAAGAAGATAATGGAAGCCAATGCGGTTGCAATTGCCGCTACCAGCGTTGTTGCTAAGGTGAACCTGATGTCCCCATCCGGCATCAACCAAATGAATCATCCAACCTCAGATATGGTAGGCAAAGATTTGGGAAGTACGGGCAGCCCCCATAATGTACAAATTCAAAACGAGCACGCCTTCCCGCCATATGGCTTGCCTCTCAACTATACGCCACCCAAAGTGGCGTACACTCCCAATAAGAATGTCAATAACTCCACTCCTATACCCATTGAGAGCCAACAACCCCAAACTGATCATGCACATGTCTCTTAAACCGTGGGGGGGGGGACACATGAAATTCCCCACCACAATCTAGCCGACTTCGAGCCTTGCCTCGGATATGCCACGGAAGGGCAAGCAGTTGGTGGTATACCCCTACAAAACCCTTTGGAAGGCCCTAAGTATCACCCACAACTACACCTCTTGCATTCCACGACAAGTAAAAACCCTCATGCTATGGCAGAAATGGGAAAGTTGGATCATCTAGAGGAAAGGCTCAGGGCCATTGAAGGAGGTGAAGATTATGCCTTTGCTAACCTAAAAGAGTTGTTCCTAGAACCCAATATCATCACCCCTCCCAAGTTCAAGGTGCTGGACCTTGACAAGTACAAGGGGACTACTTGTCCCAAGAACCATCTAAAGATGTATTGTCAGAAGATGGGGGAATACGCAAAAGATGAGGAATTGCTAATACATTCCTTCCAAGAAAGTCTTACTGGGGTAGCTGTTACCTGGTACACTAACTTGGAATCTTCTCGAGTCCATTCTTGGAAGGACCTAATGGTTGCCTTTGTTAGGCAGTATCAGTACAATTTTGATATGGTTCCGGATAGGATGCAACTACAGAACATTTGCAAAAAGGGGGACGGATCTTTCAAAGAACACGCCCAAAAGGTGGAGGGATCTGGCGGCCCAGGTGGTACCCCCAATGATGGAAAGGGAGACGATGATCGTGATGGTAGACACATTATCGATACTCTACTATGAAAAGATGGTGGGCTACGCACCCTCAAAGCTTTGCGGATTTGGTCTTCGCCAGTGAAAGGATCGATGTGGGTTCGAAAAGAGGCAAATTTGATCATCCTACTAGGACGACTGAGAAAACTGGGGCAAATGAAGAGGGTGAGAAAGAGGGAGAAACCCATGCTGTGACTGCCATTCCTATACGGCCAAGTTTCCCACCAAACCCAACAATGTCATTACTCAGTCAATAACAAACTTCCTCCTTACCCACCACCCAGTTATCCACAAAGGTCATCCCTAAATCAACCACAAAGCCTGTCTACCGCACTTCCAATGACGAAGACCACCTTTAGCACAAACCAAAAAAACACCAACAAAAAGGAATTTTGCAGCAACTGTAGGGTTCTCCCCAAATTCCGTTGTCATATGCTAAACTTGATCCCATATCCACTCAATAATTCAATGGTAGCCATAACCCCAACCAAGGTTCCTCAACCTCCATTTTTCTGAGGATACGACTCGAATGCAACGTGTGCTTATCGTGGAGGAGCCCTGGGGCATTCCATTGAGCATTGTATGACCCCGAAGCATAAAGTGTGAAGTCTAATTGATACGGGCTGGCTGAAATTTGAGGAGAATCGCTTGTTGAATCATAACATTGACAAGCAACACCATACATGGTTCGGCCACTTCCCGTGCCTACGTCCAGTCCTCAAGAAACCCACTTGAGATTTTCCACTCTCTTTGTAAAACTCCTTTTACAAAGTCTGAACCACACAGGGACAACCCTTCCCTTGTGTTCAAGAATCCTCTACAATAAGAGACTCTCAGTCTCTTAATCCCTTTTCAGAAGTAAGAAGAAGAGAAGAAGAAATCTCTCTTAAAAGGGATAGATTGTACAATGAAGACCAATCAAAATTCCTTATTGAATATGCAAGTGGTTGACCAAGGAATCTTTTTGAGAGGATAAGACAGTTCAGTTCAGAAAAACTCTTAATCTTTTGAGAGGATAAACTTTGTGGGCAATGAAAACTCTCTTTAAATTCGTGTTTCCAAGTCACCTTTGATGGCCATTCATAAACCATTTGAATACATGTGACTCTTGGAAATTATTTTCTGAAAATCTCCTCTGGTAATCGATTACAAGACTTGTGTAATAGATCACAGGCTTTAAAATTTGAATAAATTGCTGGTAATCAATTACCATCCATGTGTAATCGATAACACATTATAAATTTTGAATTCAAATTTCTAGTGACTGTTATAAACATTTTCAGCTGCTGGTAATTGATTACCAGAGAGTAAATCTCAATTTAAAATGATTTAGATAGAATTCTTTGGCCAAACCTTTTGCTTTTTCAATTTGGAAACTTCTTCCTAAGATTCTAGAGATCAACTTGATCATATATCTTGATTTTCTTGGATTCTTGGATTCTTGTCTTGAATAAAACTTGGAAGCACTTGATCCTTTGGCATCATCAAAACATCTTGCTTCTACATAGGAGTCATTTGACTTAATCCATCAAAAAATCCTTCAACTATTTCTCGTCCTTGGAAAAATTCTTTTTGCAAGAATCAACTGCTTCTTTCATTCTTCCTCACTACGAGGTCATGACAAAAGACAACGATTGGTACCTCAAAGCCTTACACTGGGGCAATGAAGGGCATCGTGCATGAGCCTCAAGTGAACCTAGGGGCAGATTAGAAGTTGTCACCGAATAGGTTCCCTCCTACAAGGTCATGATGAAAGACAACGAATTGTACCTCAAAGCCTTACACTGGGGCAATGAGGGGCACCGTGCATGAGCCTCAAGTGAACATAGGGGCCGATCAAAAGTTCTCACCCATCGATGTTTTTAACAAAAAAAAGGGGACAAACCCTAGGATTTCAATGGATTGATTAAACATCAAACGACTCCATTGCCGTCACTCCAAAATGGTCAAGTGACTAAATCAAAAAGAACATACACTCTGAGGGAGTTCCCGGAGAGATTTGCAAAAAGATAGGATGAGGTTGCATGAATTATCACCTTTTTCAAAAGGGCAGTCAATCTGTGTTTTCCAAAAAAAAAATCAAATCAAAATCAAAATCACAAAATAGGGAAAGAATGCCATGAACATTGTACAACTTTCCATTACATTGCATTGTTTCATATAAAGTCCGCATTTACCCAAATTTCACAACAAAGGTTGCATGCATTTGCATCCCTCAAAATCATGTTAACTACATAGATTCCCTACATCTAAATGTCCAAATCTTTTGAATTTGGGATGACCGGCTCTCTCGATGAGTCGATCTCTTGCTTTCTCATAAGGATGGACCTTTGGGTACTAGTACCCTGGTCTTCAGAGGACTACACGTCCTCGCCAACAGAGGGCTGCACGCCCTCACCTTAAGAGGACTGTGTGTCCTCACTTTCAGAGGACTGCATGTCCTCACCTTTAGAGGGCTACACGCCCTCGCCATCAGAGGACTGCGTGTCCTCACCTTCAGAGGGCTACACGCCCTCACCATCAGAGGACTGCATGTCCTCACCTTCAGAGGGTTACACGCCCTCGCCATCAGAGGACTGCATGTCCTCACCTTCGTAGGGCTACACGCCCTCACCTTTAGAGGACTACACGTCCTCGCCAACAGAGGGCTGCACGCCCTCACCTTGAGAGGACTACACGTCCTCGCCAACGTAGGGCTACACGCCCTCACCTTTAGAGGACTACACGTCCTCGCCAACAGAGGGCTGCACGCCCTCACCTTTAGAGGACTACACATCCTCGCCTTCAGAGGACTCCACGTCCTCACCTTGAGAGGACTACACGTCCTCGCCTTGAGAGGACTACACGTCCTCGCCTTGAGAGGACTACATGTCCTCACAATCAGAGGGCTGCACGCCCTCACCTCCAGAGGACTACACGTCCTCGCCTTGAGAGGGCTACCCGCCCTCGCCTTGGGTACTAGTTACCCTCACCTTCAGAGGACTACATGTCCTAACCTTCGTAGGGCTACATGCCCTCACCTTTAGAGGACTACACATCCTCGCCTTCAGAGGACTGCACGTCCTCACCTTGAGAGGACTAAACGTCCTCGCCTTGAGAGGACTACATGTCCTCACCATCAGAGGGCTGCACGCCCTCACCTCTAGAGGACTACACGTCCTCGCCTTGAGAGGACTACATGTCCTCACCATCAGAGGGCTGCACGCCCTCACCTCCAGAGGACTACACGTCCTCGCCTTGAGAGGGCTACTCGCCCTCGCCTTGGGTACTAGTTACCCTCACCTTCAGAGGACTACATGTCCTCACCTTCGTAGGGCTACACGCCCTCACCTTTAGAGGAACACACGTCCTCACCTTCAGAGGGCTACACGCCCTCGCCATCAGAGGACTGCATATCCTCACCTTCGTAGGGCTACACGCTCTCACCTTTAGAGGACTACACGTCCTCGCCAACAGAGGGCTACACGCCCTCACCTTTAGAGGACTACACGTCCTCGCCAACAGAGGGCTGCACGCCCTCACCTCCAGAGGACTATACATCCTCGCCTTGAGAGGGTTGCACGCCCTCACCTTTAGAGGGCTACGTGTCCTCATTTTCAGTGTGCTCCACATCCGCACCTTAAGAGAATTTAAGGTCCTCTATCCTTAAATGCTTAACCAAGACTTGCACTCCCGGTTAAGGGACCACTAGTTTCCTTTTAACGGTTCCTGGGCCACCCCCTGATATTGGAGGAGGGCCAACTGTGCGAGCACAACCAGAGAGGGAGGCTATCACACAGCTACTATGCATACCGGGGCAAGATTTCACCCGTGCCGCTGCAAAGAGACGAGTGCGGATCATGCGCACCAACATGACCACTCTTACACAGATATAGATGACATTGCTACTTAGCAACATTCTGCCCAGCGACCGCAATGCCAATCTCCCCCTGCAAAAGTATCAGTTGGTCTGTGTCGTCCCGACATGGGTAAGTATGCATATGGTTCAACTGATTTCTGATACCATCTATTGTTTGCAGGGATCGCACCCACAAAGACACCCAGTGGACCTGAAGAAGTCCAACAGGGCCCTGGGGTTTCCAGCTCTGGTTATGAGCCTCTGTCGGCCCTACAGGGCGCCCGTTCCCCCCAGCAAGTTCATGTCGTCGTGGCATAGTTCTAGGGAGTGCCCATCGCCCCCAGCAAGGTCATCAGGTCCCCTCTACCAATCGAGCTTTCATCAAGAAGTTCTGCGTCTCCAGGCAGGCGCAGGGTGAAACACCACAGCAGCCTGGCGATGGCTGGCAGCGGGCAACAGACGCACCGCCATCACCTCTAGAGTTCACCTCTGCTCATCCACAAAAAGGTTTGAGTATTGCCTACACCACATGGCCGACCAATAGGCGACCAAGTCCAAAGCCAAAGGTAAGCAAAGTACTAGGTCAGTGACCGACAAGTCATAAGGCGTCCAGCTCAAGACGTTAAAGAAGCGCTACTAGGAGGCAACCTAGTACCTTTTAAATTTCTGCCTGCTATTTGATCACTTTTTATAGTAGGACGCACCTAGTTGCTCATGATCCTGGGAATTTAAATAAAACAAGCGCAAGCTTGGAAGGTAGTCATACCTTACAAAACATATATATGTATGTTTAGGTAGTGAAAATACCTTAGATATGCATGTATGTAAACAAAAAAACACTTCACAAAATATATATATGTATGTTTAGGTAGAAAAATACCTTAGATATGCATGTATGTAAACAAAAAACACTTCACAAAATATATATATGTATGTTTAGGTAGAAAGATACCTTAGATATGCATGTATGTAAACAAAAAATACTTCACAAAATATATATGTATGTTTAGGTAGAAAGATACCTTGGATATGCATGTATATAGCAAAAATACCTTACAAAACATATATATGTATGTTTAGGTAGCAAGATACCTTGGATATGCATGTATATAGCAAAATACCTCATGAAAAAAAAAAAGAAGAAAAAAAAACAAACAAGAAAAAGAAATAAACAAATAAAAAAAAAGAAGAAAAAAAAGAGAGAAAAAAGAAAAATAAGTTGTCTAGCTGAAAAACCAACATGCTTTTGAAAAGAGGTGACTTCCAACTTTTCTTTGAAGAAAAATTCGCTGATCATAGCTAGTTTTTGGAAAAAAAAATGTGTGTACACCTGAAGGGTGAATGCTGTGAAATTTTCCCGGACGCCCGAAATGGACTTGGATGAATGCACAAATGGATAAAAGAACATATTTTGGAAACATTGGGTTGACTAAAATAGAGGAAATGAATCCTGAGCCCTAGCACCACATGACCATAAAAATTTGACACTTGAGTGTCCGCATAGGTGCATGCATGACCAGTTTTGCATAAAGTTTCCAAATCATCATTTTTGCATTTGTGTCATGGAAATAATGTGGGGCACCCCTTTTATCCTTGATCCAAACCAAACCCCGACATGTATCATGTCTAGCCATTCTACAAACCTTGAGCCAAAATCATGACTCACTATAATCCTTACCCTCGGAAGCAAAAAAGGAAAGAAGGAAAATTTCCAATCAAAGAGAAAGCAAAAAGAAAAGAAAGGAAATTCCCAATCAAAGAGTGGGAGAAAGAAAAAAGAAAAGAAAGGAAATTCCCAATCAAAGAGTGGGAGAAAGCAAAAAGAAAAGAAAGAAAATTCCCAACCAAAGAATGGGAGAAAGTAAAAAAAGGAAGGAAAGAAAGTTCTTGATCAAAGAAACTAGAAGAAATGTGCAGAAAGGTCTTTTGACCAGACAATATCTGAACAATACAGAATTGTCACCAAATGAACAAAAGAAAGAAAAGGAAACCATGACCTAAAGTGGTCTTCTCCCTTTGATTACCAACCAAAATCCTGTGCGTCGGTGACTTGTTCGCCTCGCGCAAAACCAAAACAGAAAAGGAAAAGGGGCAAAAACACACAAAAGCCGAAAAACCCACCAAAAGAACCCATTCCCAAGGGAAGCCCTATTGATCCATGATCACGCATGTAATTTTTGATTTGATAGGAAATAATTTGCAAAGTCAAGTCATGACATATCTATGGTTCGGAATTAGGATGAAACACTTACCTGTGCGGGATTGATACACTTTGAGTGATTTTCTTCTATTTTTGTCGAACCCAGTGTTTCCTCTAAATGGTCATTTAGAAACGAAATGCTAACATCCAAAATCTCATTTATGGTTATGAGAAAATTTCATCAGCATACTCTCCTTCCCCGGTAGACGCATTGTTTTTCACTCAAAAAGGCATATGCTGCTCTAATCAGTTGGAATATTTGTCTCTTTGCTAAAGCATGTTTGCGTTTTAGTGGAGAAAACACCAAGACTTTTTCAAGTCTCACAAGTTATCAAGAACTACGTAGGTCTGAGTTCCTCATGGGAGGATACGTAGGAGCAAAAGCCTCGCTTTTGTCGACCGCACCGCTTTCTGTTACCATGACCCAAGAGCTGGTAGCCCGCGGAGACACCTTACGGTTATCCGCACCTCGAGTGTGATTGATAAGCAGAGGCCAATATGGTCATCTGCGCCCTTTCCGGAGATGTAGGCATCTTCTGGTGGAGACTTTTTCAAGTCTCACAAGTTATCTAGAACTACGTAGGTCTGAGTTCCTCATTGAAGGATACGTAGGAGCAAGAGCCTTGCTTTTGTCGGCCGCCCCATAATCTTTGTCATACTGACCCTGAGGTCATGTGACATGCACCCTTGTGTCATCCAGAGGCGGCGGGCCCGATGACACGCGGAGATACCTCACGGTTATCCGCACCCTTTTGTCATCCAGAGGCGGCGGGCCCGATGACACGCAGAGACAAAATTTGGTCATTCTGCACCCTTGTGTCATCCAGAGGCGGCGGGCCCGATGACACGCGGAGATACCTTACGGTTATCCGCACCCTTTTGTCATCCAGAGGCGGCGGGCCCGATGACACGCAGAGACAAAATTTGGTCATTCTGCACCCTTGTGTCATCCAGAGGCGGCGGGCCCGATGACATGCAGAGACTGACATAGTCTTCTGCACCTTTTGTTCCTCCGGGAACAACGAGTCATTTACATGCGGAAATTTTACGGTCACCCGCGACTCTCGTCAACCGAGAGGAACGAAATTAGTGTCATACCCTAATTTCGTCCGGGGATCTTTGCTTGATGACATGCGACCTTTGTTTGGTCCTTGTGAGGTGCTTGGCACCCATCATTAGGCAATTTGTGAAATTTCGGGAACAACAAGTCATTTACATGCGGAAATTTTATGGTCACCCGCGACTCTCGTCAACCGAGAGGAACGAAATTAGTGTCATACCCTAATTTCGTCCGGGGATCTTTGCTTGATGACATGCGACCTTTCTTTGGTCCTTGTGAGGTGCTTGGCACCCATCATTAGGCAATTTGTGAAATTCCGGGAACAACAAGTCATTTGCATGTGGAGATTTTTTGGTCACCCGCGACTCTCGTCAAATCGAGAGGAACAAAATTAGTGTCTTGTCTTTACTTTCCTTTTATCTCCAATAAAAGACAAGTAAAGAGGGGCAACTGTCATACCCTAATTTCGTCCGGGGACCTTTGCTTGATGGCATGCGACCTTTCTTTGGTCCTTGTGAGGTGCTTGGCACCCATCATTAGGCAATTTGTGAAATTCCAGGACATGCCGGAAAACCAAAAAATATTGATGCACAATCCGTAAGTTTCCGTGACACACCGGAAATCAAATGGAAGCATCGTTGCATAATTAAGTGAGATTCCGTAACATTCCGTAAGTC
The DNA here is from genome assembly GCF_000004515.6 of Glycine max. NCBI lineage: Eukaryota > Viridiplantae > Streptophyta > Magnoliopsida > Fabales > Fabaceae > Glycine > Glycine max. The sequence goes on along the minus strand of NC_038248.2, from coordinate 29,860,059 downwards.
AAAAAGGGGATGATTATGTAATCTGCAAGGTTCCGTAACATTACGGAAAGAAAACAAGTATCGTTACGAGATTCGTAAGTTTCCGTAACTTTACGAAAAAAGAATCACCAAAAAAGGTAAGGGGGTGAACTTATCAAGACAGGGGTGTAAATAGCAATTCAAATCTAGGCCCTTCCAGAACATTTTGGAAGTTGGGTTGCTTAAGGAGGAAGCAACTGGGCGGCAAGCTCCTCCACGTTTTAGAAAAATGGTTTTCGGGGCTTCCGCGGCTTCTGTAATACTTCCGTAAAATTTTCGAAAACCTTGGGTAAGCATATTCCACTTAACATTGGTGAAAGGGAAGAGAAAAAAGATGAAAATCAAATTCGAAAACAGTTCCGTAAGGCTTCCGTAACTTTTCCGTAAAATACGAAAAGGGGGGTGAACTTAGTAATTCGGGTGCGCTTAGAAATCTTCTTCATTAAGTCTTTGGGCGGCAAGCACCTCCCTTTTTTTCTATAAATAGGGGAGGGGGGAGCTGTTTCAAAATGTTCAAGACCCCTTTGGCTATGCATTTCGGCTATTTTGGGCAAAAAACACGTTTTCGTGAAGAAAAATCGAGTCGAAGTGCTTCTGTAACGCTTCCGTAAGCGATTCTGTGGAAATTCTTCATCGTTCTTCACCGTTCTTCATCCGTTCTTCGTTCGTTCTTCGTTCTTCAACGGGTAAGTTTTCGAATCCGAGACTTTCAATTCATTTCTTGTTTTGTGTACTTTCACTTTAATTTCGTTTACTTTCAGTTTTCTTTTCTTCCCTTTTGACGTGCTTAAGCCATTTATTTAAGTCATTTCTCGCTTAATCTAAAAATAAAATAAATTTCCACCGATCATTTGAATTGTATCATCCGTTAATTTTGGTTAAAATGAATTCCGACCGTTCGGTCATGCCGTAACCACGTTGGAAATCAAAAAAAGAGGTAAAATAATAATATAATAATCAAAAAAATATTTTTTAGTAAAGTAAAGCGAAAAATCAATCGGACGTTTTCTCTTTGGGATTTCTCATTCTTAATCGAATTGACTAATAACTAAGGTGAAACTAAAGCTAAAATCAACTCGCCTAGTCAAGCTCGTCCACAAAAATAGGTTTTTGAAAGTTTATCACTTCAATTTCTTATTAAGTAAAATGGGTCATTTTTAAGGTCCAACGCCTTAAAATGATCACCTTTCAAGTAAAAAGAATCACTTGATTCACGCATAAGAAAGAACTACGTAGGTCTGATTTTCTCATCCCAATTGAGGAATACGTAGGAGCAAAGGGAAACACCCTTGTCGACCACTAAAAGAGAAAAAATATAAAAAGGGTATAAAGGATATAAGGACATAAAAGGGAACGTAAAAATCAAAGTCATGTTTGCACATTCGATTAAAGGCTGTCGTCCCTTGTGACGGACGTGTGGGGTGCTAATACCTTCCCCGCGCGTAAATACAACTCCCGAACCTTTCACTTAAAAGTTCGTAGATCGCGTCTTTTCCGGTTTTTCCGACGTTTTCCTCAAATAAACGTTGGTGGCGACTCCGCGCGTATTCCTTTCGTGGAACACGCATCCCGCGAGTCACATGTCGCCCTCCCGCCGAAGGGTAGGTTGCGACAGGGGGCGTAATACTTCTTGATGAAAGCCCGGTTAATGCGGGGCCTAGATGACCTTGCTGGGGGTGACAGGCACTCCGTAAAATTGACAGACGCTCGTAATTAGAGCTGGAAACCCCAGAACCCTGTTGGACTTCTCCGGGTTCACTGGGTGTCTTGCGGGCGCGATCTCTGCGAATAATAGATGACATCAGAAATCAATAGAGCGATGTGCATACTTACCTATGTCATGATGGTGTGACCTTGCTGGGGGGAACGGGCACCCTGTAGGACTGACTGAGGCCCGTAACCAAAGCTAGAGACCCCAGGACCATGTTGGACTTCTCTGGGTCCACTGGGTGTTTTGTGGGCACGATCCCTGCAAATAGTAAATGGCATTAGAAATCAGTTGAACCATATGCATACTTACCTATGTCGTGACGGCACATACCAACCAATACTTTCGCAGGGAGAGATCGGCATTACGGTCGCTGGGCAGAATGTTGCTAAGTAGCAACATCATCCATATCTGTGTAATAGCGGTCATGTTGGTACGCATGATCCGCACTCGTCTCTTTGCAGCGGCACGGTTAAAATCTTGCCCTGGTATGCATAGTAGCCGCACGATAGCCTCCTCCTCTGGTTGTACTTGCATAGTTGGCCCTCCTCCAGGATCAGGGGGTGGCCCAGGAACGGTTGAAAGAAAACTATTGGCCCCTTAACCGGGAATGCAAGTCTCGGTTAAGCATTTAAGGGCAGAGGACCTTAAATTCTCTTCAGGTGCGGATGTGGAGTCCACTGAAGGCGAGAGTGTGTATCCCTCTGAAGGTGAGGACGTGTAGTCCTCTAAAGGCGAGGACGTGTAGTCCTCTGATGGCGAGAACGTGTAGTCGTCTGAAGGCAAGGACGTGTAGCCCTCTGAAGGCGAGGACGTGTAGTCCTCTGAAGGTGAGGGCGTGTAGCCCTCTGAAGGTGAGGACGTGTAGTCCTCTGAAGATGAGGACATGTAGCCCTCTGAAGGTGAGGACGTGTAGTCCTCTGAAGATGAGGATGTACAATCCTCTGAAGAAGAGGGCGTGTAGCCCACTAAAGGCGAGGGCATGTAGCCCTTCGATGGTGAGGACGTGTAGCCCTCCGACGGGGAGGACATGTAGTCCCCTGAAGGCGAGGGCATGTAGCCCTCTAAAGGCGAGGACGTGAAGCCCTCTGAAGGCAAGGATGTGCAGTCCTCTAAAGGTGAGGGCATGTAGTCCTCTCAAGGTGAGGGTACTAGTACCCAACGGTCCACCCTTATGAGAAAGCAAGAGATCGACTCATCGAGAGGGCCGGTCATCCCAAATTCACAAGATTTGGACATTAGATGTAGGAAACATGATTTTTAGGGATGGAGATGCATGCAACCTTTTCTTGAAATGCGGTAAATGCGGACTTCGTATGCAACAGTGCAATGCAATGGAAAGTTGTACAATGTTCATGACATTCTTTCCCTATTTATTGATTTTGATTTTGATTTAATTCTTTTTGGAAAACACAGATTGACTGTCCTTTTGAAAGAGGTGATAATTCATGCAACCTCATCCTATCTTTTTGTAAATCTCTCTGGGAACTCCCTCAGAGTGTATGTTCTGTTTGATTCAGTCACTTGACCATTTTGGAGTGACGGCAATGGAGCCGTTTGACGTTTAATCAATCCATATAAATTCCAAGGTTTTCCCCCCTTTTTTTTGTTTAAAAACATCGACGGGTGAGAACTTTTGATCTGCTCCTATGTTCACTTGAGGCTCATGCACAATGCCCCTCATTGCCCCAGTTTAAGGCTTTGAGGTACCAATTGTTATCTTTCATCACGACCTTGTAGCTGGGAACCTATTGGCTGAGAACTTCTAATCTGCCCCTAGGTTAACTTGAGGCTCATGTGCGATGCCCCTCATTGCCCCAGTGTAGGGTTTTGAGGTAACAATCGTTGTCCTTCGTAGCAGGGAACCTTTCGGGTGGGAATTTCTAATCTGCCCCTAGGTTTACTTGAGGCTTATGCACGGTGCCCCTCATTGCCCCAGTGTAAGGCTTTGAGGTACCAATCGTTGTCTTTCTCACAACCTCGTAGTGAGGAAGAATGAAAGAAGAAGTTGATTCTTGCAAAAGAATTTTCCAAGGACGAGAAATAGTTGAAGGATTTTTTCAGTTGATGGATTAAGTCAAATGACTCCTATGTAGAAGCAAGATGTTTTGATGTTTTGATGATGCCAAAGGATCAAGTGCTTCTAAGTTTTATTCAAGACAACAATCCAAGAAAATCAAGATATATGATCAAGTTGATCTCTAGAATCTTAGGGAGAAGTTTCCAAATTGAAAAAGCAAAAGGTTTGGCCAAAGAATTTTAAATTGAGATTTACTCTCTGGTAATCGATTACCAACAGCTGAAACTATTTATCACAGTCACTAAAAATTTGAATTCAAAATTTTATAATGTGCAATTGATTACACATGGATGGTAATTGATTACCAACAGTTTATTAAACGTTTTAATTCAAATTTCAAAACCTATAATCGTTTACACAAGTCTTGTAATCGATTACCAGAGGGGATTTTCAGAAAATAATTTCCAAGAGTCACATCTATTCAAATGTTTTATGAATGGCCATCAAAGGTGACTTGGAAACATGAATTTAAAGAGAGTTTTCATTGCCCAAAAAGTTTTATCCTCTCAAAAAGATTCCTTGGTCAATCACTTGTATATTCAATAAGGAATTTTGATTGATCTTCATTGTACAATCTATCTCTTTTAAGAGAGATTTCTTCTTCTCTTCTTCTTATTTCTGAAAAGGGATTAAGAGATCGTGGGTCTCTTGTTGTAGAGGATTCTTGAACACAAGGGAAGGGTTCTCCCTGTGTGATACAGACTTTGTAAAAGGAGTTTTACAAAGAGAGTGGAAAATCTCAAGTGGGTTGCTTGAGGACTGGACGTAGGCACGGGAAATGGCCGAACCATCATAAATCAAGTTTGCATTCCTCTCTTCCCTTAAACTTCTTTTATTTATTGCTATTTATCTTTTGCTTTAAAGAATTTTATTTTGAATATTCTTTTGAGTAATTCATGTTAAGGGTGCATTGTTAATCCAAAAAGAAAGAGTGAAAGTTTAATTAGGGAATGGTCTTTGTATCTTAATTCAACCCCCCCCCCCCCTTCTTAAGATAACTGAGGCCATTTGTCCAACATCCTATTCTTGATAACTCACTTTACTCTAAAAAGACAAACTTTCCGGAATGATAAAATGAGGTCACATGAATGTCTTGAAAACACAGCCAATCAAATGCTCTTTTTTTTCTTTCCTTTTTGAACTTCTTCTTTTCTTTTCTTTTTTATTTTGAAACTTATTTATTTTGAACTTTACTCGTTGTTTCACGGCACCCCCACCAACGTGCAAGACGAGTAATTTCTGATTGAACGGTCGTGGAAGTCAACACTCAGGAGAGCATGTCGCTCGAGCAAACAAACCAATGGCTTGCACCCACATTCCAGTGGAAGCAAAGATGTAATTACGAGAGGATGATGGACAAAGATGTCAGATTGATCCATTTTATTTAGCATTGTAACTATGGTTTACAACAATGGCATAAACTTGAAGATCCTGATGAGTCATTAGAGACATCTAACAACAACTTTCAAAATTGCCCCTTGTGTGGTGTCGCTTGTCAGTGTTAGGATTCAACAAGCGATTCTCCTCAAATTTTAGCCAGCCCACATCAATTAGACTTTGCACCTTATGCTTCAGGGTCATACAGTGCTCAACGGAATGCCCCGGGGCTCTTCCATGATATGCACATGTTGCGTTCGAGTCGTATCCTCAGAAAAATGGAGGTTGAGGAAACCTAGCAGGGGTTATGGCAACCATTGAATTGTCGAGTAGGTATGGGAGCAAGTTAGCATATGACATCGGAATTTGGGGTGAATCCTATAGGCTTTTTGCTGCAAAATCCTTTTCTGGTTGGTGTTTTGGTTTGTGCTCAAGGTGGTGTTTAGCATTTGTTGTGTGGAAGGTAGGCTTTGTGGTTTATTTGGGGATGGCCTTTGTGGATAATTGGGTGGTGGGGAAGGAGAAGGTTAGTTATTGGCTGAGTAATGACATTGTTGGGTTGGTAGGAAACTTGGTTGTATAGGAATGGCAATCACAACATGGGTTTCTCCCTCATTCTCACCCTCTTCATTTGCCCCATTTTTTTTTTCATTCGTCCAAGCAGGATGATTAAATTTGCCTCTTTTCAGACCCATATCGATCCTTTCATCGGCGAAAACTAAATCAGCAAAGCTTGAAGGTGCGTACCCCGCCATTTTTCATAGTAAAACCCTGGTAATGTGTATACTATTATGGTGATCATCTCTTTCTCCATCATTGTAGGTGCCACTTGAGTTGCCAAGTCTCTACATCTTTGGGCGTATTCTTTGAAAAATCTGTGCCCCCTTTTTCACATGTTTTGTAGTTGCATCTTATCCGAAGCCATTATACTGACACTGCTTAACGAAGGCAACCATTAGGTCCTTCCAAGAATGGACTCGGGAAGGTTCCAAGTTAGTGTACCAGGTAACAGCTACCCCTGTAAGACTTTCTTGGAAGGACTGTATCAGCAATTCCTCATCTTTTGCGTATGCCCCCATCTTCCGACAATACATCTTTAGATGGTTCTTGGGGCAAGTAGTCCCTTTGTACTTGTCAAAGTCCAGCACCTTGAACTTGGGAGGGGTGATGATATTGGGTACTAGGAACAACTCTTCTAGGTTAGCAAAGGCATAATCTTCACCTCCTTCAATGGCCCTGAGCCTTTCCTCTAGATGATCCAACTTTCCCATTTCTGCCATAGCATGAGGGTTTTTACTTGTTGTGGAATGCAAGAGGTGTAGTTGTGGGTGATACTGAGGGCCCTCCAAAATGTTTTGCAGGAGTATACCACCAACTGCTTACCCTTTAGTGGCATATCCGAGGCAAGGCTCGAAGTCAGCTAGATTGTGGTGGGGCATTCCATGTGGTTTCCCCATGGTTTGAGAGACATGTGCCTCATCAGATTGAGGTTATTGGCTCTCAATGAGTATCGGAGTGGAGTTATTGATATTCTCATTGGGAGTGTACGCCACATTGGGTGGTGTATAGTTGGAAGGCAAGCCATATGGCGTGAAGGCGTGCTTGTTTTGAATTTGCACATAATGGGGGCCGCTCGTACTTCCCAAATCTTTGCCCACCATATCAGAGGTTGGATGATTCATTTGGTTGAGATCAGATGGGGGCATCGGGTTCACCTTAGCAACAGCCCTGGTAGCGGCAACTGCAACCGCATTGGCTTCCATTATCTACTTCATGCTCATCATGGCCTCCATCATTGTGGCCATTTGCTCTTTCATGGCCTCCATGTCGGCCTTCATCTGCTCTGGCACCTCCTCTACTTCATCCATTACGCTAGCTCTAGCACGGGTTCGGTAGGCCACACTGACCTCCATTATCTCCTTTATGCTCATCATGGCCTCCATCATTGTGGTCATTTTTTCTTTCAAGGCCTCCGTGTCAGCCTTCATTTGCTCTTGCACCTCCTCCATGTCACCCATTACTCTAGCTTTAGCACAGGTTCAGTAAGGGCGCCGCAAAGCGTGTTTTTTTCTTTTTGATAATAATGATTAAGTTCATTTTTTTTTCAAGGAAAGAATGCAATGAGCAATGAAAAGCATGGATGTATGTGAATGATACACAGTTGAAGTATTGCCAATTTTTACGCAGGACATGGGGTTGAATCAATTTAGATTTTTCAACATGGTTCATGACATCTTGGTCAAGGTGAAACTGGAAGTAACAAGGACATCAACAGTCCTAAATGTGTTTGGCAGTAGACGAAGTAGTGATGTAACTCGATTCATCTTTTGCCCCAATTTTTGCAAGATGGTTACTTCCATACTTCAACTGAACTTTTTTCGAAAAAGCATGAGCTTAGTTCAACCTTATAATCCAAGGAATGGCAATTTTGATCACCAATACTTCAACAACCGGTCATAGGGATGAATGATTCGGGCATACTTTAAACTATGCATGGAAAATGTAATTATGAAATTGAGATGCCCGAAGAAACATCATTTCCTAGTTAACCATGCATTAGGTACCATGTTCACTCATTTTGTTTTTAAGTGAAATGGGTTTATGATCCCAACATGGTTGGCTCATGGTACCGAATATATGCAACCAAGAATGTATCTGAATCTTCATGCTTCCCTTTTTGTTTTTGTTTTGTAGAGGAAATTGCGAGGATCA